>NC_080764.1:34924526-35227556 GCF_020826845.1 Diceros bicornis minor | reverse complement strand
TAAGAAGAGAAATGATAGTAAAACAGAGGCTTGCAAAGCTTGATTTGTCTATCTTAATGCTCTGCTGAGAAACTCATACTAAGGTCTAATGAAATGGTCTATCTGGCTCCAACACCAATGCTGTTTTCATTATTACACTAAGTGAGAGAAGAAGTAATTACAACTATAGGAAGGGAAGGAGAATAAACATATATGTTTTATATGTTATATAGAACAGCTGGTTATGTTAGCAGTTCAGATTGAAACAAAAATGATTCAGAACAAAACTCAGATCTTTTTCCTTCATCTGACGGAAGCCCTCCAAATATTTGTGAAATTGTCCTAAATAGGTCTAGGACCTAATCTTCATTCATCTATTATCCGGTGTTCACTTAGGCACTACAATAGACTTCTTAAGGAATCTAGGCTGGCCATGATTCCCTTGGCTTGAAGTATTTCTGATAATTAGCCATTTATGTGCTGTCCTAGGAGGACAAAACATAATCTCTTCCATAATTCTTTTGCTTTGTGTCAATCTCTCAAACATAAGTATTCTCAAGTGGAAGTTGCTCGTTTCTGGCATCTTGACAAGTCATCAATGTAATCACACCTTGAACTACAATATTGTCAACAAAGGGAATGCTCTTGCAATGAATATCTTAGAAAAGCATACAAAAACATATTTTCAACCACTTTACTTCTATCAATTTTTTTAACAGAGGAGAAAAAGAAATACTATTTTGAAATGATGGTTGTTCAAATGGATCACACTTTCCTTCCTCTTCCCAAACTCTTCTCTGTGACAATACAATACAAATATGGGAAATGACATAAGAGATTTAGTTCCTCCACTGTGAGGTAAGAGGATCAACCTTTACTAAGAAAACTTAATTCTCATTCTAGCAAGAATCTGAAGAGTCTAGAATCTCTAATGAAGGAAGCAAAAAATAATGATCAGGAAAAACAAGGGTGAGGTGGGTCATATTCATTGGGATTTACAAGTCACACATTAAATCTAAAAATCTTGACTCACTGTTTTGTGAATCTTACAAGTGCTTGTCTCTATAGACAGAAATTTAGCAAATAACCTTTCATATTCCTTATATAATTCATTATTTTTTCCAAAATAATCAAGTTACTTTTTAGTACTCCTCCCAACTTTTAAAACAATCTACTTATGTGAAATATCAGAATAATGATTATGTACTACATCTCCAGCCAGGGATCTAAGAAAATTTGATACTGACAAGTACTTTTTATTATGGTGCAATGTAAAATTAGTTTATATTAGATGGTAGAAAATGCCATTATTTGGGAAGCCACCATTCTAACAGCTGTTTGACAACAGAAAGTGCTTATTAGTCCTGACCCTATATGGCTACGGTATCAAATTAATATTGAACCAACCAGCCACCCAGCTAAAAAGAAAAAGAAAAATTGCAATGTTATTTTCTTGTTTTTTCAATATAATCTGAATCCATCAAAATTAAATGGAATCTCAAATTAAAACACATTACACAATTGTGTTTAATAGAGACTAAAATATACAGGGGAAGTGAACAGGAACCAAAGAAGCATTTATAAAGCAAAACTATTCTAAACTGGCAACGGTGAACTTCTGCTGCATAGAAATTGGGAAGTGACATTGTTTAATGTCAACAAAACAGATGCCAAATACTTTCTTTACAGAGACCAGAAAAAAATAATTTACCGTGGGAACTTTACCCAATTCCGAAGACAGCATGTGTTTCCATCCCAGTCAGGAAAACTATGAGATCCTAATTTTTTGTAAAATGTAAGAGAAGTCACATGACTATCTTCATTCGTTACTGTAATTTTACTGAAAACTTGAGCACTGATTATGTACTAGGCACTAAGCTAGATGATAGGGATACCCTTGACTTAGAATATTGTGTTGGATATACACAGATAGGAAAAAGAAAACATAGACTTCCTATGCCCCATCTGTCCAATGATATTTCATCAAATAAGACACCATTGATATCGGGCATCTCATTATTTTAGGCACAACTAGGAAAGAAGAAGTGCTGACAATGTAAAATTTGTAAAGCACACTGCAATTTTAGGGGAAATGTCACTCTCAAATGTGAAAAAAAAATGTGAATTATGATATGTCTTTCTCACAAGGGTGATGCAAGAGCCAAATATATTTGAGTAGTTCTGAAGTCCACAATCTTCTATGGAGTGTTTCATGGAAGTAGCAGCCATACAGAATTTGAATAAGTGTATCTAAGAAACAACAACTAGATACACAACAAAATATTCCATGCTCAAAGATGTTTGGGAAATAATGAATTAACACTAAACTCTACTGTAGAATATCATAGAGCCTTTAACATTTGAGAAGCATTGTGAATCTTCAAGAGGTAAATGGAGTATTTATTGGTTTCCAAAATTGCTTGACGTAAATAAACTCCCTTTTTTTCGGAGGGCATATTATGATATCAGGGCTCACTGAAAAATATTAATGCATTCAGAATTTAATGGAAAACAAGTCCAAATTTATATAAATTGCTTCTCTAATTTTTAGGTTTCTAAGAAATACAACAAAGTTAAAATATAAATAAAATGCATACTCTCTCTTCCTTGGTAATATACCTATGCCAAATTTTATGCAACTTCCCTACCCTATTGATATGAGTTGGGCAATAAGAAAAAGTTAAAGATACTCTTTGTTCTTAGAAACACTTACTAATATTCCCCAACCTCTTGTTCCCTGGGAAGGGATTGCCATTAGAATGATACTCCTCCTTCTTGCTCTGCCTCTTAGTCATTTCTTTCCACAGAGAAGCAGTGTGTTTTCTCATACATCGTTACTTCTCCTCGGAGGTGGGTGTGTTCCAAAGTCTGCACTGAGCGTGTGTGTATAGAGAGAGTGTCAGCAAGCCCATTTGGCCACATACTTAAGCAATGTACTACAGCCTAGCTTATATCTGTGATAAACCTTCAATTTTGATCTCTGATTCCTTTCTATCTCTTTGTTGGTTCTAAACTCTGGCAAAAAAGAGAAAAATCTTATTAGTTAACCCCCCAAAGCACCCCAATTTTTTTCCCTTTACATTAAAAGTGCATGTGAGGGGCCGGCCCAGTTGAGGAGCACTTAAGTTCGCCGGTCCACCTCAGTGGCCTGGGGTTCACAGGTTCGCATCCTGGGCGCAGACCTACTCACTGCCCATCAAGCCATGCTGAGGCAGCGTCCCACATAGAAGAGCTACAACTCTACATCTATGATATACAACTATGTACTGGGGCTTTGGGGAGGAAAAAAAAAAAGAAACAAAAGAGGATGATTAGCCACAGATGATAGCACAGGGCCAATCTTCCTTAAAAAAAAAAAAAAGTGAATGTGAGAGTCAGACGTAAGCAGCTAACTCTTTGACTATTTATCCCCTGACCCTTACCCTGGCACCTCCCACCCTTGAAAAAGCACCTGAAACTAAGATACGTCCAGGTACTACTCCAAAGGTAGGAGTAAAATAAGAGAAACCGTAGAGACCCATGAGTCTGAAACCCCCTATAAAGACTTCAAGAGAGCATTACCCTACCCAAGCTTCCCTAGAATGATCCAGTCACTCCTACTGAGGCCTCCAAGGACCCTGCCGATGCCAAGTCCAGAGATAACTGTAGAGTTGAATGTCTTCCAGTTGTTTTAGGTCTGTGATACTTGATGTCGCTCAAGTCATTTCCTCTCTGAGAAAGTTGAAATGAGAGGGAACAGGATATGTGTGTAACCAACACATTCCTCCACCTTCCTTCCTGGAGAGCCAACATTTTAGGAAGAATAAGAACACTTTCTCCTATCTGTCCATTTCTCTCCAAAAGTTTACATGGTTGTTGGTCCAGAAGAGTTCTGAAAGCCCTAAGCAATATAAGTGCTTTTCTTGTTGTGATCTTAAGAAAACCCTCAGGGACAGGCACCTTGTAACCTTCCTTTTCTCTCTGAAACTTCTAATTCTTTTCCGTCAATTCTGTGCGCGCTGTGTGTAAAATCTGTGAAGCGTCAGATAGTAGTTCAAAAACATTTCAGCTTTTCCTAATCTGTATAACAGTCTAAAATAACTTCCCCTCCCTTATCTCCTCCTTTTTCTTCTCCTTTGAGAGGAAGATTTCTAGCAAATTCCAGGTTGGGAAACTTGAGTCATTGTCACAAAACCCAATTGTAAATCCAGTGATTACTTTTGAAAGGCAGTTGGAAAATAGGAACCTAACACTTCAGAAAACATTTAATTTTGACTGAGTCTTCCTAAAGTCACACTGTACTTTCAAGAAAATTCTTTATCAGGTTATAGAAGTTCTCAGTATTGGAAAATTACTGAGAGGAAACATTACAAGCAGTTGACATTTCCTTTTGGGGATTTTGCCCAGGATTTAGGAAAATGAATGAGGCGTGTGAGAAAACATTAATAGGTAGTGTTAGCTCGTTGTAGAAATGTAGCTATGCATTATTTTCTAAAACTGTGCAACAGATTTTAAAAGGTGGAGATTTTAAAAGATAACGGTCACTGTAGCATAAAGAACAGTAAAAACACGTAGAACTCAAAGTAGACCAAGGCACCAGAGTGGAACGAGAAATTCTCCTCTCAATGTGGGAAAAGTGGGCCATTATTGTCAATCAGCTCTGCTTCTGTGCTCCTGTTGGCCTTCTGCTCCCTCACTTCTCTCCCTGTAAGGGAGGGACCTGGAGGAAGCTAGAGGACCTGGGGCGTGTGTTTCCTCACTAATGTAGCAGTCTACGTGATTTCCTCTAGGGCTGGATCGTTGTCGAAACTCAGGGCAAGGCTGTTTGGCCGGCAATTTCTGAGCCACTGATCATGTCCTTAAATCTGTCCTGTTTCTATGAGATAACTTTTGAGGACAGTGGAATGAGACTGTACTTCTAGGCACTTTGTGCCTCCGATGTTGTACTACTCATTTTTGAGCTCAAAGAAAGAAAAATAGACTGTAAATAAAATATAGAGCCTCTTTCTTTTTCCTGTTGGATCCCTGAAAAGTCAGCGGTGTAGATTTGAGAGGTTTAAAATCAAGGCTGATAAATGCAGCATCTTAATTAAACTATTCTATGCAAACAGCATTATACACTTGTCCAGATGAATGAAATAAGAGGTTCTGTTAGGGTAATTTTAATTCTTCAGAAACTGTTCATCTCATTTACAGCATCGTTTGGTTAGTTTGAAGGCATTCTTTATGTGATCATCAGCGTAAGCAAATTAATTTTTTTCTTTCAGAGTTTACGTGGATTGTTGGTCTTGTCATTCTGGAAAGCCTGGAGTAAAAGTCAGATTGCCACCACGTAAAGAACTTTTTTAAACAAAAATTCTTCCATTTTTCTATTTTATGGACCAAAATACAAATGACTAAGAACCTGCTGAAGAGCTCTACCCACACAACACAGTTCAGTATGGTTCTCAAGGGAATATCTGAACATAAATTTTTAAAAGTGCTTTAAGCCGAGAGAAACAGGTTTGTTTTTTTTTTTCTACAAAAGTCTTGAAAGTAGCCCTGAGGAGATGAATTCTTGGACATCAGTCTGTTATCAGCTGGAGAATATGACATAAAATCAAATTTTATTTCTTTTAGAGTTTAAGAAACGATTCTCTCTCTTTTCCTGCTCCCCTTCACAGTTTATTCTCTTGTCAGCCTAGACTGTATCGTTGATGTTGTTTAGCTTACAGAACTGGCCACTCGATGACATGAACTATAAATCACAGTATGAAATAGCTTTTCCTTGGCAAATCAGAGGGGAAAAAAAAAAAGACAATGGCTACTTTTATTTCATTTTATTTCAGGCTGGTGAAAATTGAATGTAATGATGTCTCTAGCTCTAAATGGACATGATCAGACATAGATGGCATTGGAAAGTCAGAGGATAAATTGTTTGAAAGCACATTTCATTATTAGGGGATTTTCATTCCTAAATGCTAATGCTTTTAAAAAATGATGAACTGTGTAAATACAGAGATGTATAATAACTATATCATTTAAAAATATTTTTAAATTGTGGTGGCTGAGTGGGCATGGAGGGACATCTCCCAAGCAATTATAAAAATCCCCCCATTTAGAATGAGTATGTGCAATATAGGTGCCTCTAGACTCTATGGACAGTGGATAAAAGATGAGAAGCCATTAATTTTGAAAATAGACAATAAGATACCCTCTATTTAAAATCAACTAATTAAATGGAAGGTATCAGGAAATATACCTTTGCTTCTCTACTGTCTACCTCTCCCATGTACATGAATGAGCTCAAACACTGGGGATTGGAATTTAGTCTATGGTAATTCAGGTTATAGAAAGTAAAAGGACTATACAATGTACCCGAAGCACTTAACTTTTTAGGAAAGAAAAACCCCATATATAGTGCAAAATAATGGTCTCAATTTGGAGAAATCATGCCTTGACTTACGTATTTTGCTAGGATTGAATTTTACTAAATTACAGTTTTCCATGTTCATATATTAATACAGACATCTCATTAGACAATTTGGTGTGTCTAACATGTACTATGACTAACTGTTATTGTCTTCAAATTAAAACATACACTAGGAGATACTCATCTAAGTTGACTTAATCATAATTTAATTACTGTATACCAAGGCACACCCATTACAAATTTCAGACCTATATTGGCCAAATAATAGATTACAGATACAATGTGATCAAAGACTGGATAATAAATTCATTTCTTAGATGTTTGAGAAAATATTTTAGGAAAGATTCTTAGGCTAGTTGTGATGAAGAGGAGAAATCTATTTTTCAAATTTAGAATCTTAAGTTTTCAGTTTTCTATTTTTCTAGTTTAATGGTCAGTTAATTCAGAACCAATTGCACTATTGGCTTTCAGAACACAGAGAGAAACTTATGACATGTCGTGACTCCCACAGGTTCAACAATTGCACATCTAATTGCTTTCTTTTATAACATCGAAATAAACAGAAATGGAACAAAACATTTTTACCCCTCAATACTTTAAACAAGGAAAACTTATGATAGGAAGTGTTTGTCCACCATGGGGGGAAATCTGCTTCCACCTTTTCAAGATCTCATCTCAATTATTCTCAAAACAGTAAATGGTTTGAGAGTCACGTTCCTAGTTAGAACAATCAAGTTGTGGGATAAGAGACCTCTCTTGTTAGGATACAAGTTTAAACACACTTAAATCTGGACTGTTTTAGCAAAAATGATTTTTATTTTGAGTTCAGTCAGAAACAAGTTTTAGGCTAAACTCATTCTTCCAGTTACATCCACAAATGTTTGTAGAGCACATAGTGTTTCTTAAGCACAGTGCTGGAGACAAAAATTAGGTCCAAGAACCAACCTAGAGACCCATCAACCTGTGATCCTTCAGTCAGAGTCCTCTTCCTTAAAGCAAAGCTTACTCTATGAAGGTCACAACACACAGAAGCTTAAGCAAAAAGGGAATTTCAGCATGCAAACTCAAGGACATTGAGCCAATGTTCCATACTGCTCTCTGAACACAATTTAAATTTCTTACTTTCAATTACAGGTTATTCCAGAACCTGATGCTCCAAATCACCCATGTCTGCCCTCCAATATCTATCAACCGCTCCCTTCTTTTTATTCTCTATTGCCTTAAAGAATCTTCCCTAAAACTTCTAAACTGTTCATATCTTTTCATTGCATGGTTCATTCCATCCCACCCATTAGCCGGAAAAGTCCTACCTTCAATTTAAGACCCAGATGAGATAATGAATCTTTTGAAAGCTCTTGCTTCTTCAGAGAACATTGACCCATTCTCTAAATTTTCACAGGTTGTTGCTTATATAACTACATTTGTGTTTACCACATTATGTTGTAATTCAAAAGTATACAAGCCTGTCTTTCTCTCCAGAGCAAGGACTCTCTGTTATTAATCTTTATGTCTTCAGTAGTTAGTAGCGTATCAGGCATGTATTGTCCAAAAAATGTTGAATGTTGATTGAAGATGAGGTTTTTATTTCCTTGGAGGAATTTATGCTCTAATGGAAAAACAAGTATGAAAATAAACAAGCAAAAAAGATTATAACACAAGGATAAGAGCTAACTTTTATTAAGTCCTCACTCTATACAAAATATTGTACTAAAACCTTTTCAGGAATTATCGCATTACAACTTCATGCCAATCTCAGAAGTAAGTGTTATCATTATTCCCATTTTATATATTCCCCTGAGCACTTCTCACGTGATTTGATATTTCTTTGTTACTTATCCATCTAATCTACTCTAGATTGTAAGCTCTTTGAAGACATGGCCTGTATCAGGCACTGTTTCATTCACAGCATCTGATATGGTGCCCATGACCTAATAGATAATCAAAACATTTGTTATCATTTATTAATGCTTTCATGCATTAATCAAAGGATTATTTTTCATCCAGTGTCTTAAAGATTATTATAACACACATTTATGCAATGCTTATGCTGTGCCAGATGCTGTTCTAAGTACTTGACAAATATTAGTTCATCAGACCTCACCACGTCCTCTGAGCTAGCTTCTCTCACTGTACCCTTCTACAGATGAAGAAACTGAGGCAGAGATAGGTAAAGCAATTTGACCAAGGCTATGTAGCTAGTTATCTGTCTTGGATGGTGGTCTTAAAGATGGACCGAGATAAAAACCTAGACTATGAAATCAGCCATATATAATCTACTAAAATGGCAATTTAGGAAGTTTGTAAACAGTTTTCAGTAGTTCGGTGATCATTTTTCATCTTTCTTAATTGCTGAAGTCCTTAGCCTATGTTGGTCATTTTTCCTCATTTCGGTTCAACATCTCCAACCTGTATTGTCCACTTAGCTCTCCTTTATTGATCCAGTCAATACGCTTTCTGAATATTACTCTTTTTGCACATTGCAAATTCTTTCTCCCTGAAGCTATTCCTTAAAGAATAGGATCTTGGTTACAACTACCCAGATTTTGGGGCCTGTACTTCAATTGTCTTTTCAATTTCTGTTCCTAATTACCATTGCACAAATCTGCATAGGGTAGGAATTGCAGGAAATGTGATCTTCTTTCAAAGATAAATATGGCCTCTGTGATATTAGGCTAGTGGGTTTTGTAGATCTTTGTAGTTCTAATTAGGGAAAAAGTAATCTTTCATGCTGATTTTCCACATTATTCAAAACTTCTTTCTCCAATATGGTTCTTCCCTAATTGTTCTACAAGTGTCCCCGTCTCGGAGGAACTATATGCTCTTCTGTGTTCATCCCAGTTGGTTGAAAAGTGTTTTTTTCTATTTACTGTTACACATCCATTAACATTGCATGTATGTTAACACTCCTCTGCTATGTACCATACATCTGTTTCGTGGTTACATATTTTCTATGCATATGGACCCACTTATTAAACAACAATGATCATTGATTTACTGTTGACAAAATTGGTTCCTAATAGTTATGAATAATTTAGAGAGTGGTTCCTTGGTGAGCTGTTATTGAACATTAATTGGTTTACTTACACTGAGAAACCCATAGTGTAGTCATTTAATTGAAGGTATGTAACATACCTTCTTGAAGGTATGTTACTATAGAATAATAGGATATTTTAATGAATATTTAAAAAACCTTTAAGTTCAAAGATTAACAAATGTTGGACATATAAGAACATTACCCATTTTTGTAATCTTGGAATTAATTTTGAATCTAAAGAAGCTTGAATGTACTATTATAGCTCTTTAAATAGTCTTTGTATTTGTTTCCTATTGCTGGATAACAAATTACCACAATTTTAGAAGCTCAAAACAACACTTATTTATTAGTTCATAGTTTTCTATGTCAGAAGTCCAGCAAGATGGGGCTAGGTTCTCTGCTCAATCACAAGGTCAAAATCAAGATGTCATCAGGGCTGAGTTCTCATTAGGAGGACCTGGGGAAGAATCTGCTCAGAAGCTCCTTCAGGTGGTTGGCAGAATCCAGCTACTTACAGCTACAGTACTGAGATCCTGAATTTTTTGCTCTTAAAGAGTTTCTAGAGGGCCAGCCCCAGTAGCCTAGTGGTTATGCTGGGTGCACTCTGCTTCAGCAGCCCAGGATCAGTTCCTGGGTGTGGACCTACACCACTCGTCTGTCAGTGGCCATGCTGTGGTGGCAGCTCACATGCAAAAGAGGAAGATTGGCAATGGATGTTAGCTCAGAAAAATCTTCCTCAGCGAAAAAAAAAAAGTTTCTAGAGGCCACTCTCAGGTCCTTTCCACATGGCCTCCTCCACCTTCCTGCCAACAACGGCATTTCAAATCCTTCTCTTGTTTCAAATCTCTCATTCTACTTCTACAACTAGCCACAGAAAGCTTTCTGCTTTTAAAAGGTTCCTGTGAATAGGTCAGGACCACCTGGCTAATTTTCCTATCTTAAGCTCAATGGTGCCATATAAGATAAATTAATCATGGGAGTAAAAGTCACAGTCTTGAGGATGATTTAGGCATGTACACCAGTGGCTGGGAATCTTGGAGAAATTTTAGAATTCTGCTTACCACAGTCTCCAAGTGGGAAAGGTCACCTCTGAATTTCAAAGCATACACTTTTCCTTTCCCATGAGTGACTGAAAATTTTTCTCATATATCTGTCCTGATGATGCCATATAGTCATATTCTCACAGCTTTTGGAGTGCTAACACTTTAGGCCTAGCTAAAGATGAATAATATGTCTCCCCATTTGTCCATATGCTTGTGAGTTGTTTACATGTGTACACAGAAGCATCTGATGTGCTGGTAGCACTTTTAATAAATATTAATAATTGAAATCTGTTAACGTCCTGCCTACATGAACTGTAAATGACTATAGATTAAAAAAACGACTACATACATATTAGTGAAATCAGTCATTGCTAGATTGACACATAAAATATCTTAAGATTCTGTGTACGTTTGCTAGGGTTGCCATAGCTAAATACCACAGACTGGATGGCTTAAACAAAAGAAGCTTATTTTCTCAGTTCTGGAGGCTGGAAGTCTAAGATCAGGTGCCAGTAGGTTGGTCTCCTCTGAGACCTCTCTCCGTGGCTTGCGGATGGCCCTCCTTTGGCTGTGCCTTCACATTGTCTTCTCTTCCTTCCTGCACAGTCCAGTGTCTCTGTGTGTCCCAGTCTCCTCTTCTTATAATGATACCATTGAGATTGGTTTAGGGCCCACCATCCAAATGAGGTAAGGGCCTCATTTTAGCTTAATCCCCTTTTTAAAGGCCTTATCTCCAAATACAGTCACAATCTGAGGTACACATTCTAAGGATTAAGGCATTAACATATGAATTATGCGGGGGACACAATTAAACCCATAGCAGATTCTGAATAAAATATCTTACAAACCCCTTCAGTTTTTATAAACATCTTGCAGTGAGGCCTGCAGGTATCAAAATAGTGAGATGACCTGTCACACATGATAAATTTTCTGGCTATACATGGCTATCAAGGTAATAAAGTGATATCTGGGATATACTTTTCTCAAAAAAGATTTTGTTGGGGCCGGCCCGGTGGCGCAAGCGGTTAAGTGCGCGCGCTCCGCTGCGGCGGCCCGGGGTTCGCTGGTTCGGATCCCGGGCGCGCACCGACGCACTGCTTGGTAAGCCATGCTGTGGCGGCGTCCCATATAAAGTGGAGGAAGATAGGCACAGATGTTAGCCCAGGGCCGTCTTCCTCAGCAAAAAAAAAAAAGAGGAGGATTGGCGGATGTTAGCTCAGGGCTGATCTCCTCACAAAAAAAAAAAAAAAAAAAGATTTTGTTTAGATTTGATCATTTATCTCTCATGAAAGATTCACTCATGCAAATTGTTTCAATTTTCAGAAAAGACAAAATATATATTTTCTAGAATATGAATTAAAACACCATCATTCTAAGACATTATTTTTTTATAATGAAAGATACTGTGCTAATCTGTGCAACAATGTAAAATTGGAAAGAAAAGTAAAATTTAGAGATTGAAGAATAAACTGCAAGACTAGCAAAATGGAGTCTATTATCCCTCTTTTTCCATATATATAATATTAAGTATTGGTTTTTTGTAATGCACATTATAAACTGAATCTATTGTCTAAATACCATAAATCAGAAAAAAATGGGGAAATAACTTAAGAAAAGTGTTCTTTCTAATATAAATTATATTGCATTTTAGCTAAGTAGGGCATATTCCTTTTATTTCAAGTTAAACAGGTAGTGATGAAGAATTTCCTGTTATTTACAGAGTGGTGGAAGGGTGCTTGCCAAAAGTCCCTACACTGGCCCAAAGTCCAAAGGTTAAGTAAGTAATAGTCAATAGCTACTAAATACTCAGTTATTTGTTTGCTGCTGCCGTTGTAACAAATTACCACAAATTTAGAGGCTCAAAATAACACAGATTTATTCTCCTGTGGTTCTGGAGGTTAGAAGTCCAAAATGAGACAAAGACTAAAATCAAGGAGTCAGCAAGGTCGGTTCCTTCTGGACGCTCCACGGCAGAATACGTTCCTTGCCTCTTCCACTTCTAGTGGCTTCCAGCATTCCTTGGCTCTTGACCACATCACTCCATTCTCTGCTCCCTCAGTACATTGCCTTCTTCTACTGTAATCAAATCTCTCTCTGCCTACCTCTTCTAAGGACACTTGTGATTACACGCAGGGCCCACCCAGATACCCCAGGATAATCTCCCCATTTCAAGATCCTTAACTTAATAACATCTGCAAAGTTACTTTTTCCTATATAAGGTAACATTGACAGATTCTGGAGTTTGAGAGGTGGATATCTTGGGGCCATTATTCAGCCAACCACACCAGTATTGTTCTGTATTAGTTAGAGATGTAAAGCAGTAAGAGGTCCTCCATGGGTTTATAACATAGCCGGAGACATAAAAAGAGACTCTGTTATTAAAGAACAATGTAGTCTGTGTAGGATGAGGTTAAAACCAAGCACAATTAATTATTTAAAGAATGAAGAAATTATTTGGATGAAGCCTGGAAAAATGCACGGGCAAGGTCGGGAAAGGTACAATAGGTGCATCATGAGAAGACAGTTTGTAGACCTGGATTTCTGGGGTAGAATGAATACTTGGAGGGTGGAAACATATATGAAGATATCTAGTTCCCTCTGTATTGGGAGGGACATAGGTAGGCAGTAAGTGAATATCTGTATTTAAAACAATGGATTATTGATTGATTGAAATGGAAATGAATGAATTTATGAACAAATAGGATGCTAAATAGATCATAGGGAGGTTGAAAAATTAGCCCAATAAACTGGATTCAATGTGAGAAGAAGAGAGTTTTTCTGGATTTTTGAGCATGAGAGATATATTTGTATAATAATGCTTTAATTGGATAAACTCAATTTCTCCTGGCTCTCAGGATGCCCTTTCTCTTTAATATTCACACTCCTCTGCAATAAGCAGGTCTAACTGTACACACACACTTCTCTAAGGGCCACTTTCTTCTAATTATATTTGGAGGAAAAGAAGCAGTCAGTTCACCGGGCACCATGCTTTTCCACTCTCTCTTGGCACCACTCTGAATTTGAGGATCCTCTCCCTTTACTGCAATACCAGGTCTATGATGATTTCCACAAATTACCACCAACTCAAGGTTGTCATATATAATAGCATTTTATGGAAAATTTGGGGGAAATGATCAAATTACAAAACAACCAAGAAATAACTTCAAAATCAACGCCAGACATGACATTTTATGGAAATTCATGAGCTATTGCTCACCACACAAAGTTTCACATGGGTTATTTCCTTCTACAGATCCTGGCTTAGGCCCATCACTTTCTCATAAATTCTTCTCATATCTGTCTCTGTGTTCCAGATCCATCACTTCCCTCTCTCCTTTGGTGGCTTACCGAAATGCAGAATATTTGCCCTTTCTATTACGCAGAGCAAAGGAGTGCTCTCTGTTTCACCCTTGTCTATCTGTGACATACAGAGTTTCTTTACTTTATTTTATTCAAACAAAAGATCCATCACCTCAAAAGTTGAATTATATCCCTCTCCTAGAGGGCATATATCACAATATTCTGTTTGCTTTTTTTTTTTTTTTTTTTATTCTTCCCTGTAACATAATGAAAATGAGAATTTTTGCAAATTTACTGGGAAATGATGTGCAAGATACTTTGAAAGGATGATGGTTCTTGATTTAGTATCAAGAACATAGCTTTGTGGTTTGGACTTTTGGTTTAAACTACACTTCCCTCATACTGTAGTGGTAAGAATTCAGCCATCTTGTTCATCCATAAAATGTGATAATAGGCTTGTTGTGAGGATTTAAAGGGGTGACACACACAGTCTGACACATGGTTGAAACCAGGGGCCAACTTGCTTTAACTAAACTCAGTTGTCTGTTTGCAAAATGTCACCCTGTAGACAACATCTCTGATACTTGGGTCACCATGGTAATGGGTGGGTGATTAAGTTTTTCAGGAACTGAGAGTTGACTCCTTGTCCAGTTAAGGCTGATTAAGACCACCAACTCATCAACTGGGCCTGCAAGGATGACCATTAGGTGACCCTTTGACATCGAGGAGCAGAAAACTCCACCTTCAGATCACGGTAATGCCACAATTTTGTGACCATGCATCCTATGAAGAGTCATGAAGCTTGACTGTGCTTGTTCAGATCACCAATCACCTCACTTTTCCTCTCTTCCAATCATCTATCCCCACACTTCAGACCACCCCACTCCACTATCCCATAAACATCCCTAATCTCCATTTGTCAGAGAGGCAGATTTGAGATTTGTTCTCCTATCTCCTCACTTGGCTGCCTTGTGAATAAATACTTTCTCTGCTGCAAACTCATCATCTTGGTGATTGGCATAATCATGCAGTGGGCAAAACAAACCTGGTTCTGTAACATAGTGATTTTCAACAAGTCGTAGCTCTTTTTATTTTATGACTGGAAAGCTCTGCTAGTAAGCTCTTGTAGTCATTGAGGCTTGAGATAACTAGACCCCAGAGAAGGGGGAGAGTGGAGGGATGGAAGCGAAAAGAATAAATCAGAGATGTAGTTTTGGCAAAGAAATGGCAGAAGTTTGTGACAGAGAGAGAATAAAGGAAAGAAGAGAGTGTTACATCAAAGATGAATGGTAATGACAAGTCAGTACATGTTCCCATACAGACTCTATGTGTTCTTTGAACTAAGGAAAGGGAGCAATCAGTCTTCCTGTTTGGTACAGGACTGTGAAGGATGTGTGATTTTCATAGTGAAGAAAGACTAAGTAAAAATAAAATTAGTGGAGTAGAGAAATGAAAACACACTAGAAATAAATGTATCAGCATGGGGGTGATAATTGGTAAGGTGAGTCTAGAGTCGTAGTGAGTATATAAATCCAGCTGGAGTGATGCATTCATATTGTGAGTCATAAGACATTAGGCAAGGAGTAGGGAAAATTTGGCAATCACTTACCATGAGGTCATCAGCAAGAAAGCTTTTGTAGACTTTTGAGCTAGCAAGACTAGCTTATCAGTCTCTAGAACCTAATACTAGTCCATTTAAAATGTCTCTCAGATCTGCTATTTCCTCCCCATTTCTTTGTCCAGATTGCTTGCTGTCAATACCAAATTCTATGTAGATTATAATAAATTCTCTTAACAGTCCTCCCCTAACTCCCACCCAGGAATTTCTCGCTTCTCTGATCCTTGCTGTATACTATGTCAATTAATCATCATAAAGCTCTGTTATCATTGTGTCATTTGTTATGGTGAGTGGCATCCAGGGCTTAAGTGGCAACAGTGATCCAGGGCCAAAAAAGCTGAAGAAAACGATGCTAATATCTTGAAACAGTGAACACAGCTTTGGGTACCTCAAAGGCATTTGCTACAGGTACGGTGTAGAGCTGAGGATTTCTTAAATGCGTCTGACTTAAATGTCCTACTTGCCAGTGATGATGTCTCTTAAAAGTCACTGGTTGGTTCAATGCCTGCTCATCTTACATAAAAGGACTAATTTAAGAAATGTGGAAGGCAGAAAAGCACAGAATAGAAACAACAGAAATAAGAAGATGTAAAATTTTACTAACAAATACATCACTGCATCTAAAAAAAAGTAAGAACACAAGATAAAAGTTTTTAAATTGATGAGGACCAGCTCAAGAAAATTTTTGCTGTCAACTATTTTTGGAAGACAATGGTGGGCAAGAGGTGAAAAGAGTTTGAAGATTATATATAATATATGTGTGTATATATGTATTCATGTAATACATATATACATATTCTATATTTTAGAATAATACCAAACAATAGTTAAAGACACATAGCTGTATACACAGCCTGCTGTATACATAGCATTTTGTGCACATAGCTGTCTAAAGCCAGGTTTGTGTTTCTCTCGGTGTGCTAGATATCTTCAGTGTTTGTTCATGGAAATCACGTTTTGTGAAAATAATACATAAACAGAGTGGCCATGAATTTAAAGTTAAGTTTTTTTCTGCGTTTTCCTTTGACAAATGACTCAAATAAAAATCATTTTATACATTTTATAAATGATTTAAAACTAGTATTTTTCCTTGAGAAAATAATACTCTCACAGTGAAAGAGAAGCTGGATTGGAAATCAGCTCTAGGCACCTTCACTGGTTTTGTGGAGTGAAATTTCATCCTTCATCTGTAAATGTAAATCTGTTAAAATACTTAGTGGTAAATCACTATTAGTGTTGCTTTGTACAATAACATCTATGAATTTATTTGAAGAAAAAAAATACTGTTTATAATCTCTATGCCTTTGCAATGAATATTATTTTTTTTGTGGATGTTTTTCTATGAGGGTCTTTAAACAAAGCACAAGCAAGTTTTACAGTTAGTTTCAAAATATAGATTATGGCTTATTAGTTGCTGAACCAAGAATACTTTACTACGTTATTTCCAAACAGTTGTTGTCTTGTAATAATATTTGTTCCCCAAAGAACTAAAGCTGAGATTTGACTCTGCTTGGAGGTGTTCACTAATGATCTTTCGAATCATCTTCTCCTCCATAATTTTTATTCCTCTACATTAAAAAGCTTACAGCATATTGCCAATTTTTCATTAATGATACATGAAATGTAATGAGTTGAATGGGTTTCCAGATTATTATATGAATGACCTTTAGTCTGATGGTTCACTGTGCTCTCCAAACTCATATCCCATAATTGCATGGAGATAATTATTTTTTAAATTTTGCAGTCTCTGAACTTAATAGCATATTAAATTACACTACCTGCTATTCCAATCTGGCTTGTAAATTTTCATCAACATGAAAGCACAACTATTTTTTTAGCTGTATATCACGCAGGTATTTGGGAGAAATAAATTCTCTCTCAATTAACAAATCTTAATTATTCTGGAAAAAAATAAACACTGTTAATTAAAACAGACTACCTCAAAACAGGCATATATTTTTGTGCTTTCATTTCATATTATCTATTTTTCTAATTTCTACTTTATTTCCTTTATAGCACTTATTACACTCTGAAATTATCTTGTTTATTAACTTATTGTCTGTACTCCTCACTAGAATGTAACATCAGTGAGCAAAGGGAACTCCTCTGTCTTGTTTAGGGCTATATCATCATTGCACAGAACAGCACTTGTCAAATCATAGACTTTTAATAAGCAGTAACTTGGCATCTTCTGACATAGAATGCTAAATTTTAAAGCTATGTTTAATCACAACATCTAATAGTTCTCTTCCAAAAATTATGGGAATGTTTTATTACTAATCAACAGTAAACATACTGACTAAAATATGAATACAGCAAGTCAAATTTTTATCTGCCTATGAGTATTATATGTCCATATTCTAATAATTTCTAAGTCAAATAGAGACTTAAATAGTCATTTAATTAAAAAACAAAACAATTTCTAAAAATTACAGAAGACAGTACGTTCAGCATGGGCTTAAGATAAGGCACAGACCTTGCTTCAAGAATACGCTCCTGAGAGAAAGGTAAGATAAAGGCACAGCAGTTATAAATCAAAGTAGACTGCAAGGGGTTTGGAATAAGCAGAACACACATTCAAATCAGGAGGCTATCAATTGCCTTTAGGGTATTAAAGGGTAAACCGAGGCACGTTAAAAATTTTAAGAATCTGTTTGAGCAAAAATCGATTTGAATTGGGCAGCATCCAATCTAGCAGATAGAAAGGAGCTCTGGGGAGCTGTACAAAATGAAAGACTTTTATAGGCTGAAGGGAATGGGAACAAGGAAGCTACACTAGGCAAAAAAAGCGGGTGATTATCATAAGGTTACTTTCCTTTAGGGGATGGCAGGGGTCTATCAGGCAGATCACCTAACTAGTGCTGATCAGGTGATTCTTGATTGATTGGTTTAAGATCCCATTTCTGGGAGAGCCAAAACTATAATTAAGTCTTGGTTTGGTGATGTGGGGCTTAGCATAAACAACTCCATTTTGGGCATGTTATCTTGTGTTTAACAAGGGGAAAGTCATCTTTATTTATTTTCATTTATTTATGTTCTTGCTGAGAAAGATTTGCCCTGAGCTAACATCTGTTGCTAATCCTCCTCTTTTTGCTTGAGGAAGATTCGCCCTGGGCTAACATCTGTGCCAATCTTCCTCTGTTTTGTATGTGGGTCACTGCCACAACATGGCCGCTGATGAATGGTGTAGGTCCGCACCCAGGATCTGAACCAGGGCCACAAAATGGAGCATGCCAAACTTAACCACTAGGCCATGGGGCTGGCCCGAAAGGCATCTTTAAGGAAGTAACTAAATGATTGTCAGGATATCTTAGGAGGTGTAAGTGATTTGTAAGTAAAGATGAAGAAGTGGAACATGAAGACAGGCAAGAGAATATTGGAAGCTATTGCACGTATTGGAGAATTGAATTTTGTTGGAATAGTGTGGCAGATAGGGTTAGAAGAAAGGTTTGGGGGTTATGGTACCAAGTCCTCCATTTTGGGCTGAGAAATTAATTCATTAGGAAACAGAGAATCATGGAATTCTTCTAATCATGGAAGTGAAATTGTAAGAACTCTGCTTTAGAATGATTCGCGGGTTTTTTTGTTTGATTGTTTGTTTTGGTGAGGAAGATTGGCCCTGAGCTAACATCTGTTGCCAATCCTCCTCTTTTTGCTGAGGAAGATTGCCCCTGAGCTAACATCTGTGCCAAACTCCATTTTGTATGTGGGACGCCACCCCAGCATGGCTTGATGAGCTGTGTGTAGGTCTGCGCCCGGCATCCAAACCTGTGAATCCCAGGCCGCTGAAGCGGAGCTCGTGAACTTAACCACTAAAAACACTCGGGCCGGCCCCTGATTAGCAGTTCTGACAAAACTGAAATGTAAGCTGAGGTAGAAGAGTAGGTAGTAGGTGGCTGAAATTGGTCAGGTGAGGCACGATGCATTGCTGAAATTGAATAATAGCATTGGGAATTGAAAGAAAGGCATATTTGAGGAGATCCAAAGTCAGGAATCTCGAAGACTCAGATATAGACATGGTCTTAAACTAGTTCCAAACTATGAGCCTGGTGCTGCTGTTGATTAATTCACCAGTCGTTCTAAAGAGGAAGCCCGTAGTGAAACTTCTGGCACCTACTATCTGTGTCCTCTCTTTGTAAAAGCCCCTAATAAGGGTCGTGGCATATAGGACCCATTTTTGTGCCAACTGCTGCTGCAAAACACTCAAATTAAATTTTTTCTCAATATTCTCACTTTGTTTCACATATGTGTTAAACTTGGGGTTATCAACAGTGAATAGTCTGTTCCCATATTCCATTTTGTAAGTACACTTATTCATAACCGGTTAGTAATTTTAATGATTATAAAAAATGTATTTGGTAGCGTTAATCGAGTGGATGATATGAAACTAGCAGACAGCCCTCTTTCCCTTAAACCTCCCATTTCCAATCTATCAAGTTTTTATGTTTTTGATCTAATTTTTTCTAGTGGCTAAATTTAAGGTGAGTCTCTCCAAGAACAGCATCCCTCCTCCTCCTCACAATGAAGTCCATGAGGTCATAAGTTCTTGCTCTACAGCCTACCCATCTATACTTTTTTGCATGTTGCTCAGTCGTCTTTGCTTAACATAAATATTGACCCAGAAGACCTTACTCGTTCTAAAACTTCCAGATATAGAGAAAATACTAGAAGATTTTTCTAAGGAGCGGGGAATATACTTTTCTTCCTCTTGGAAGCTCCATTTTCCCAGTCATTTCAAGTCTTTTATTCCTGCACCTTCTATAAAATTAAAGTAGCTTTCTGATTCTTTTATAGAACTATCGTAGCAGAACAGTTTGAAGACTCTGCCACCAGGGAACTCCGTGAAGCCACTGAAATGCCAGTGGCTTGCTAGGTCATGTCAACTTACACTTGTCCTGGGTTACTGTGAACGAAGCACTTACGTCTTTGACATGAGAACACTGTTTATCTTGCTGAAGCACACTCTTACCGATATCAACACAGGGTCACACACTCTTGGTCTTTTTTAATTAGTCCTATTCCTCAACTCAATGCCCTAAGTTCTGAAATTGAATGAAGAAAAAAAACAGATCTATGTGTTTTTATTAAATTACAGAATACTAGCAAACTCTTTCTTCTTACTGTACAGAATGAAATAAAGTTTAGCAAGAAGCCTGTGATATCAAATACCTCAGATGCAATACTCTTAAAAAGAGTCCTTTAAATAAAATGACCATCTTTTTAGTGAATATCCAAATGATGGAAAACACTAAGTTTCTAATGGCATTTTGGTACTATCAAGGGTAAAGCATAGCACCTACTAAATAATAGGATTTATATCACCTAATTAACTAGAAAACCTAAGAAACACAATTTGTGTATTTTTTGTTGTTTAAATAAAGTCAAGATAGATAAGCAATAATTCTAACGTGGGCAACCTTTTGTGGGAATAATATCTAATGAGATATTTAACTTTGAGAGGCTCAGAGTATTCTAAAGTACTTTTAGGTGTTTGTTGTTTTTGTTTTTTGTGTTTTGATGTTGAAACACTATCACAGGCTGCACTGGAGAGTTTGAAACCCATGTGGCAAAGAGTGTATTGCAACAAGCAATCACAGAAGCAGGGCAACCATGGGTATCTCAATTTGTCTGGGCCAGTTCTGTCCATACCAGTTGTTCTCAGGTAATTTTTAACAACTCTGCCTTTCGTTTTCAAGAATGTGTTGGTTTGGACCGTAAATTATATGCTACTTAATAAGCCATAGTTCGAACATTTCTTATCAGCTAAAGTTGATATTTTCACAATTGAAAGAGACTGAGGCAGTGAAAGTAGACGGAAAGAGAAAAGTGGAAAAATGATGAAAAGTGGTAAACAGGAATATGTGGTATGTACGTACACACTATGGCCTTAAGAAGGAAGGAAATTCTGACACACACTACAACATAGATGAACCTTGAAGACATTATGCTAAGTAAAATAAATCAGTCACAAGAGGGCAAATACTGTGTGATTCCATTAATAGAGGGTACCTATAGTAGTCAAATTCATAGCGACAGACAGTAGAATGGCAGTTGCCAGGAGCTGGGGGGAGCAGAGAATGGGGAGTTAATGTGTAATGGGTACACAGTTTCAGTTTTGTAAGATGAAAAAGTTCTGGAAGTGGATGGTGGTGACGGTTGCACAACAATGTGAATGTACTTAATACCACTGAATTGTACACTTAAAAATGGTTAAGATGGTAAATTTTATGTTATGTGTATTTTACCACAATTTAAAAAAAGGTAGTAAGTAGGATTGGATCTACTTACACTAAGCCTCTGTAGCCATAAAATCATTAGATTGTAAGGCCAAATATTAATTTTTTTAAGTCCAATTCCATTTAACTAACTCCATATCACCAATGACTAGGACAATGTTCTTTGCTGGAAATTTGGCTAAATGACAAGTGTAGAAGATGGTGTTGATAATGGCCATCGGCCAAGTAAAGGCCATCGTTTGAGCAGCAACATTAATCTGCAGACATTTCTTTATTTACCAGAACAGGAACACCCATTGATTCAGTGACAGAATGACAAATGGAATATATGGTTTTAACTCAAGTCTCTTTCTATTAAATTACACTCAAGGTTGCTAACACAAAGTTAGGTAAGAGTCGTGAAGAGAGCACTTGGATCCAAACGTACAAAACAAGGAGCTGCTGGAGTAGTGAGTGCACTGAAGAACAAACACTATATTCCACTTTGGAAATGAAACTGTCAAAGCATTATATAATTCTGTGATACTTTAACTGAAAATAACTAAAAAATGTTCCAGAAAATAGCCAAATGTCACAGAGATAGAAATTAGGCATGTTTTAAAAGTGACGTTCTTAAAAAAATCTCTGCAGAATATCTGGAAATGATATTTGGAACCTAATGGAACCATACTTAGAAAAGGAAGGAGTCTACAATTTCTTTCTCATGCCAGTCTCTTTCTTTCTCTGAATAGGAGATAGCATTGTGGAATGTCAAAGCCTACTTATTTGCCAGTGAATACATTTCTATAATTTATTTTTAACTTTTGTAATTTTATAAGGATATTGGAGATTATTAAAATGTTATGACAATAGAGATTTTGATAAGTTTTAAGTATTATAGTTTTCCTGTGGATTCATTTTTATAACTGTACTCATTTTTGGCTTTCTGATACAACTATTGCAACTCTAGGAGATACAGGAATGTTTTATACAATGGTGATGTGTGTGTTCACAAAATAAATGTAATGGAGAAGTAATTTTGACATCAAAGAAGTAAATGCACTTTGCCTTGGCGAATAGTTTTCCTTTCTTTTATTAGAACTACTTATTATGAGAACAAAATCTAAAAGTTTACTCTACTTATAGCTATTTTAATTTATATATTATCTTTTAACCATGTCAAAGGCATACACAATTTATAATAATTTAATCAAGGTGTGCATGTCATTTTTATTCCTCTTTCAATGTATGTTATGTCAAATATTTTCCATGTATATACAAATTCTTCAAAATTATCCATTTCATAGTCTTCAGTTGGTCTGGAGTAGCAAAAAATTTACTGGCCATTTACCTAATACCGGAAATTTAATTTCCATTTGTGTGCTCTTTAAGTGTCACTGCAATCTACATCTTCAATACATAAAATTTTGCTCTTCTAAATTATTTCCTTAACATAAATTTCTTTGACTGAAGTAACTAGATCAAAACATAATAAGAATTATGTGTCTTTTAAAATCTTTGGCCAAATAACTGTACACATATATAATGCCACTAGCAACATAAGAGTTTGTAGTTTTAGTGCAACTTCACAAGAATTTTTTTTAAGTTTAGTAGGTTTAATTAATACCTGAAATTTTCATAAATTTGTGATTATTTTATTTCTAAGAAGGATAAATAATTTTCCTAATATTTAGTTAATATTTGTATACTTAGAGTATGGAGGTGGGGTGGGGTATGGAAGGAAAAAGCATTCAGACTGTTTGATATCAGTATGGATACATCATTAATTTAGTACAGCTTCATAATAAACTACTTCCAAACTGAATGTTTTCTATCCAACCCAATCCTTAAGTGGATATAATAGCCAATATAGCTAAGATTATTTTGTATTTGTATGGGGATAAATATTTGATCCTTTTGTCAAGTTGTGTAAAACTAATTGACAATTTATGAGAGATCAATTCAAACAGAATACTGATTGAATGATTACTAAGTTAAAGGATTATTTATGTATACTCATTCTCTGAATCCTGATATCGTTATTAATGCTTTATTAAGATGGAAATTGGAAATAAGATTTTTCAAGTGTAGGTGTTTATTAGGTGATACAATTACCTTACGTTTTGCTTTAGGTCAGACATTCTGTTTATGCTTATTGTTAGGCACGTAGAGCTTGATAATAAAAAATTATTTTTCCCCCACTCAAATTATTAATCTACCAATCATTTTTTTCATTTGATTTACACTTTCAGGGATTTTTATATTTATATGTTGATGAGCAAAACAAGGAAACAAAACTAAGGATATTTGCTTCTTTGAATTACCAGTTATATATTAAAAATAAGTGAAATATGCATGACTTTGACTTAACAGTAAACTGATTGTGTACTCGGTTGAATTTATTATGTGATTGAAAGAGACAAAATAACATGCATTAAACATATAGAGAATATTAACTTTAGATGAAAAAACTTTGCCTTTAGAAATATAATTTTCAACATTTTGAAGTTTATGATTCCCTTACATAATTTCTTGCTTTACTTCATTTAACAAACTGATTTTTCACAAACTCAATTATAAACCTTTTAATATTTCCAAAGGCTTTTCAGTTAGTATAAGTAGCCATTTGCATAACGATTATCCCTGAGAGAATCATAAAATTTTCTTTTTCTCTTATTGTGGTTCAGCAGTGGATTGAGAGCAAATTGTAACAATTGTTCAATTAGTTAGGACTCAAAAACATTTCAGAGAGGAAAAACCTTTTCACCTTTTTCTAACTATTGTTTATTTAGCAGAGAACAATGGGGAGATCTGACTGATAACATATTTACTATAATAAATCTTAGCATCACAGATGGTAATACAGGCACACATGTGCTTCCTACTGTGGTACAAAATAAGGTACACAACATCACCTAGGTAGGATATTCTTATCAAAAAATATTTAATTTGAGTACAGTCAAACTTTTAGATATTATTTTCAGCTTATAAGAAATAAGGAAAATAGAGGTACAGGTAAGAAAAATCCTCTGTTAGATATGGAGTTTTATTGTGGATAACAAAATATGGATGACTGCATTTGATTTGTTGCTGTTTTGCCATTTTCTCATTCATTGCAAGCATAATGCTTTATTTAAAAAAATCAATATATTAAGACTTAGATTTTTGTGGAATTTAAGGTTTGTGTATATCATCTCATTTGAAAAACATCACAACCTCGGGAGACAGAGCTGTGCTCACTTTAAAGATGAATCTAAGACGCTGAGAGAATAACAGTGCTCCATCTCCTGAAATATACTGCACTTACCAAATGTAACACCATTCCGAGGAACTGCTCTGAGCTCTTGAGCTCATCTTGCTCAAGAAGCTGGGGTGGGCTCAAGTTGGAGTGTTAGGAAGATTGGTATGCTAAGGGATGAATCACTAGAACTGTTTATTTGGCATCAGCTTCATGAAACATCACAGAAATTTTTGAGTGATTTAGTTGGTTTGGACATCTTCTTTAAGAAGTCATTCATTCATTCATTCATTCAGTGAATATGAGTGTCAACTATGTACCAGACAATTTTTGAAGTACAGGGCAACAAAGAGTGAATAAAATGCCCCTCCCCTCATGGAGCTTACCCTCTGGTACGGAGGAAATAAACCTGAAACTATTTTTTAAAAGTGCGTATAGAATTTGTGAAGTGGTAATACATTTTATAGAGAAAAATAAAGCTGGGTAGATAGGTGAAGGGATTAATGAGGGGGGAGGCGGAGCAAAGCAATATAATTCAGGTGATTATGGAAAGCCTCTCTAATAAGAGATTTGCACTGTCTCTGAAATAAGTGAGGAATTAAGCTATGAAGGTATCTAGAGAGAGACCTTCCCAGGCAGACAGAACAGCAATTGCAAAGGATTGATGCGGATGTGAGCTTGCCAAGCTAGAGAAAGAGCAAGAAGGACATGTGGCTGGAGTGGAATGAGCCAAAGGGAGAATAAGAAGGGACGAAACAGAGAGGCAGCTGAGGGCCAGATCATCCAGAATTTTGGAAGCCATTGTAAGCACTTTAAGTCTGAGTGAGATAGGAAGCCAGTGGAGGGTTTTATCAAAGGAGTGATGTGATCTGTTTCATGTTTGGTGCATTTTTTTTTTTGTGAGGAAGATCAGCCCTGAGTTAACATCCGTGCTAATCCTCCTCTTTTTGCTGAGGAAGACCAGCTCTGAGCTAACATTTATTGCCAATCCTGCTCCTTTTCTTTTTCCCCCAAAGCCCCAGTAGATAGTTGTATGTCATAGTTGCACATCCTTCTAGCTGCTGTATGTGCAACTCGGCCTCAGCATGGCCAGAGAAGCGGTGTGTCAGTGAGCGCCCGGGATCCGAACCCGGGCCGCCAGTAGCCGAGCGCACGCACTTAACCACTAAGCCACAGGGCCGGCCCAAAAAAGGATATTTTTAAGATGCAAGAAAAAAGCAAAATGTCTATATGGTGATGAGAATGATCCAAGAAAGAGAAAATCTGATGTTCCTAGAGAGGAGTGAGCTGCTTGAATGATATTGTAAGTAGGCGAGGAAGGATGGGATCTAGGGCATGTGTGAAGATGCTGGTCTTAGTCAGGAGACTGGAATGAACAGATCCTCCATAAAAAGGAAGCTTCTTAGTGATTTTGCTGAGAGCTCTTGGAAATTTTCTTCTGTTAGTTTTTAAAAATTTCTCCATGGTGAAATAAAAAGAGGATTTGTGGGTGAGAGTGAGGATAGGGAAGTGGTGACGGAGGTTTGAGGAGCATACGTGAGGCCTTAAAATGGAATGTATACAAGCCAATATATAAGATAATCATGAAGATAATTTTACAAAGTATACTATTTTCACAGAGATATAATTATTTTATGCTCTAGAATGTTTTATATATTTTTAAAAAATAATAGTAGAAGGAAGAGGAAGAAAGGGAGGAAGAAATACAGGAAAGGTGAAAGTAAAGCAGGAACACCTAGACCTTTACTTGGTTGAGTGTTATTTTTCCAACACAACGTTGTTAGTTCTACGAGCATAAGTGCAATACAGTCCTACTATGAAGGATTAAGGAGACTCATGTAAACATTTCATTACAATGCACGGGGACAGTTACAAGAAGAGATATGAAAGATGACAGAAGGACTTAGCCTGCCTGGAAGACTTCATAGAAAAATTACCTTTGAGACAGTTCTTAAAGGAAAAATAGGAATTTGTCAAATAAGAATGGGTAGTATTATTTATAGGTCTCCTTAATTCTGATGAAAAAAATCTTTTGGGAGGTAATGCAATAGAATAAATAGAGTAAAATAGAGTAAATCAGGATAAATTCAGGGACCTGGGAGCAATGACGGCTTCAATTGTAGGCCAACCAGTGAACGATCGTCCTCATTTAAACTGTCGCTACTGGTCTCTGATATACCATCATACTAGAATGATGCCCTTGAAGAGAACTTAGCATCAGGATAATAATAATTCAGCTCATTAAACTTCAACTATTAATATTTCATGATTGTTTTAGTAAGACTCAGTTCCCCCATTTTTTCAGATTACGTAAAATAGGCCAAGATTATTCTGAAGCAAACTATTTATAAATAAAATGCCAATTATCAGAAACTTTGCTCTTGCTCCTACTTGTTAGGTGTATGACCTATCTACTCTATGCTTTTTATTTTAAAAGATTAATAACTTATGTATACTGCTTTTCTTGCAAACTAAGATAATTGAAATGTCAACAGAAAGTGGTCATTTCTTTCACACTAGTTGTTCACGCAAGTTTATTAACTATTTGGTTATCTTTGTTTTGAAAGTACTGGTTGATATTTACAATTAGACCACAGATTTTTAATAAATATTTCATAGAAACTATATAATATATTTATTTTCTTTAATTTTTATTTATAAAAGTACACTAACAATAGACAGGACTTACAAAAATTGCCAAGAACTTTATTATTTCTATTTGTTGAGCTCTTCAATAAAAGAAAAATTTAGAGTCATTTCAGTATCCTTAAGGCTTTGAACTAGAAAAACAGGTTTGATTTTTGATTTTTTTAGTTCTAGATAATAGAATTAAAATTGAATGATAGCTAGAACTAAAATAGAACTAATATTGAAAGAAATGTCAAATAAATATTACAGCAAAAATTGGGCTTGTGATTCTCCTAATAATAAAGAAAATAAGACCTCTATGATTACTTTTCATTGCTATAACCACAGACTCGCAGGAAAAAAATGGGTATAGAAAAACAGAAAATCCTAGTGTCATATATGCTTGAATTCTCAGATATTTCCATTTTTGAAAGAGAAGAATATATGAATGTATAACACATACATATCCTTTTCACTTAAGAAACAAAAATCAGTAATGTGATTTTTTTTCTCTAAAATGATATTCAGGCAAAGGCCGTGAGCAGAATACGTAAGGATTTACTTTTTAGTCAGTTTTTTTTTTATTGATGTTTTAATGGTTTTTAACATTGTGAAATTTTGGGTTGTGCATTTTTGTTTGTCCATCACCATATATATGACTCCCTTCACCCCTTGTGCCCACCCCTCACCCCCGACCCCCGCTGCCCCTGGTAACCACAGTATAGTTTTCTCTGTCCATGTGTTGGTTTATATTCCACATATGAGTGAGATCATACAGTGTTTGTCTTTCTCTTTCTGGCTTATTTTCACTTAACATAATATGCTCCAGGCCCATCCATGTTGTTGCAAATGGGACTATTTTGTCTTTTTTATGGCTAAGTAGTATTCCATTGTATATATATACCACATTTTCTTAATCCAATCGTCAGTCGAGGGACACTTAGGTTGCTTCCACTTCTTGGCTATGGTGAATAATGCTGCAATGAACATAGGGGTGCATAAGCCTCTTTGGATTGTTGATTTCAGGTTCATTGGATAGATTCCCAGTAAAGGGATGGCTGGGTCATAGGGCATCTCTATTTTTAAGACTTTGAGGAATCTCCATACCGTTTTCCATAGAGGCTGCACCAGTTTGCATTCCCACCAGCTGTGTATGAGGGTTCCTGTTTCTCCACATCCTCTCCAACACTTGTTGTTTTTTGTCTTGGTGATTATAGCCATTGTAACAGGCATGAGGTGGTATCTTAGTGTTGTTTTGATTTGCATTTCCCTGATGATTAATGATGTTGAACATCTTTTCATGTGCCTATTGGCCATCTGTATATCTTCTTTGGAGAAGTGTCTGTTCATTTCCTCTGCCCATTTTTTGATCGGGTTGTTTGTTTTTTGTTGTTCAGTTGTGTGAGTTCTTTATATATTATGGAGATCAACCCCTTGTCAGATGTATGTTTTGCAAATATTCTCTCCCAGCTGGTGGGTTGTCTGTTCATCTTGATTCTGGTTTCATTTGTCTTATAGAAGCTCTTTAATCTGATAAAGTTCCACTTGTTTATTTTTTCTTTAGTTTCCCTAGTCTGGGTAGGCATGTCATCCAAAAAGATTCCTTTATAACCAATGTCAAATAGTGTGTTGCCTATATTTTCTTCTATGCGTTTTATAGTTTCAGGTCTCACCTTCAGGTCTTTGATCCATTCTGGGTTAATTTTTGTGAATGGCGATAGCAGATGATCCACTTTCATTCTTTTGCATGTGGCTGTCCAGTTTTCCCAACACCATTTATTGAAGAGACTTTCCTTTCTCCATTGTATGTTCTTAGCTCCTTTGTGGAAATTAGCTGTCTGTATATGTGTGGTTTTATTTCTGGGCTTTCAAATTCTGTTCCATTGACCCGTGTGTCTGTTTTTGTACCAGTACCATGCTGTTTTGATTACTATTGCTTTGTAGTATATTTTGAAGTCAGGGATTGTGATGCCTTCTGCTTTGTTCTTTTTTCTTGGGATTTCTTTAACTATTCGGGGTCTTTTGTTACCCCATATAAATTTTAGTATTCTTTTTTCTATTTCTGTGAAGAATGTCATTGGGATTCTGATTGGGATTGCATTGAATCTGTAGATTGCTTTAGGTAATATAGATATTTTAACTATGTTTATTCTTCCAATCCACGTGCATGGAATATTTTTCCATTTCTTTATGTCATCATGGATTTCTTTCAATAATGTCTTGTAGTTCTCATTGTATAGGTCCTTCACCTCCTTGGTAAGATTTATTCCTAGGTATTTTATTCTTTTTGATGCAATTGTAAATGGTATTATCTTTTTGAGCTCTCTTTCTGTTAGTTCATTATTAGCATACAGAAATGCAACTGATTTTTGTAGATTGATTTTGTACCCTGCAACTTTGCTGTAGTTGTTGATTGTTTCTAATAGTTTTCCAACAGATTCTTTAGGGTTTTCTATATATACAATCATGTCATCTGCAAATAGTGAGAGTTTCACTTCTTCGTTACCTATTTGGATTCCTTTTATTCCTTTTTCTTGCCTAATTGCTCTGGCCAAAACCTCCAGTACTATGTTGAACAGGAGTGGTGAGAGTGGGCAGCCCTGCCTCGTTCCTGTTCTCAGAGGAATGGCTTTCAGTCTTTCCCCATTGAGTATGATGTTGGCTGTGGGTTTGTCATAAATAGCCTTTATAATGTTGAGATACTTTCCTTCTATTCCCATTTTGTTGAGAGTTTTTATCATAAATGGATGTTGTATCTTGTCAAATGCCTTCTCTGCATCTATTGAGATGACCATGTGGTTTTTATTCATTGTTTTGTTGATGTGATGTATCACGTTGATTGATTTGCGGATGTTGAACCATCCCTGCGTCCCTGGTATAAATCCCACTTGATCATGGTGTATGATCTTTTAAATGTATTGTTGTATTCGGTTTGCCAATATTTTGTTGAGGATTTTTGTATCAATGTTCATCAGCGATATTGGCCTGTAATTTTCTTTCTTTGTATTGTCTTTGTCTGGCTTTGGTATCAGGGTGATGTTGGCCTCGTAGAATGATTTAGGAAGTGTTCCATCTTCCTCTATTTTTTGGAATAGTTTGAGAAGGATGGGTACAATTTACTTGTGATTGGTCTATTCAGATTCTTCATTTCTTCTTGGTTCAGTTTTGGGAGGTTGTATGAGTCTAAGAATTTATCCATTTCTTCTAGATTGTCCAATTTGTTGGCATATAATTCCTCATAGTATTCTCTTATAATCCTCTGTATTTCCATGGTATCCATTGTAATCTCTCCTCTTTCATTTCTAATTTTATTTACTTGAATCTTTTCTCTTTTTTTCTTAGTAAGCCAGGCTAAGGGTTTGTCGATTTTGTTTATCTTCTCAAAGAGCCAACTCTTTGTTTCATTAATCCTTTTTACTGTTTTTTTGTCTCAATTTCATTTATTTCTGCTCTGATTTTTATTATTTCTCTCCTTCTGCTGACTTTGGGCTTTGTTTGTTCTTCTTTTCCTAGTTCTGTTAGGTGTAATTTAAGGTTGCCTATTAGGGCTTTTGCTTGTTTGTTAAGGTGGGCTTGTATCGCTATGAGTTTCCCTCTCAGGACCGCTTTTGCTGCATCCCATATGGTTTGATATGGCATATTATCATTTTCGTTTGTTTCCAGATAGTTTTTGATTTCTCCTTTAATTTCATCAATGATCCATTGGTTGTTCAGTAGCATGTTGTTTAATCTCCACATTTTTGTCACTTTCCCAGTTTTTTTTTCATGGTTCATTTCCAGTTTCATAGCATTATGGTCTGAAAAGATGCTTGTTATGATTTCAATCTTCTTAAATTTATTGAGGATTGCTTTGTTTCCCAACATATGGTCTATCCTTGAAAATGCTCCATGCGTGCTTGAAAAGAATGTGTAGTCAGCTGTTTTTGGATGGAGTGTTCTGTATATGTCTACTAGGTCCATCTCGTCCAGTTTTTCATTTAAGTCTACTATTTCTTTATTGACTTTTTATCTGGATGATCTATCCATTGATGTAAGTGGGGTGTTAAGATCCCCTACCATTATTGTGTTGTTGTTAGTGTCTCCTTTTAGGTTTGTTAATAGTTGCTTTATGCACATTGGTGCTCCTATGTTGGGTGCATATATATTTATAAGTGATATGTCTTCTTCGTGGAATGTCCCTTTTATCACTATATATTTCCCTTTTTTGTCTTTCTTAACCTGTTTTATCTTGAAGTCTACTTTGTCTGATATGAGTATGGCAACACCTGCTTTCTTTTGCTTGCCATTAGCTTGGAGTATTGTCTTCCCTCCTTTCGCTCTGAGCCTGTGCTTGTCTTTAGTGCTAAGATGTGTTTCCTGAAGGCAGCATATTGTTGGGTCTTGCTTTTTAATCCATCCTGCCACTCTGTATCTTTTGATTGGAGAGTTCAATTCATTTACATTTAGGGTAATTATTGATATATGAGGGCTTAATGTTGCTGTTTTGTCACTTATTTTCTGGTTCTTTTGCTTTTCCTTTGTTTCTTGGCCCATTTGTTTCGGACTGCCAATTCAGTTTGGTTGTTCTGTCTTATGACTCTTCTAGTTTTCTCTTTGTTTATCATATGTGGTTTTGTTTTGATTATTTGTTTAGTGGTTACCTTGAGGTTTGGGTAAAACATCTTGTGTATGAGATAGTCCATTATCTGATGGCCTCCTATTTCCTTCTACTAAGTCAATTCAATCACTTTCCTCTTCCCCTCCTAAGTTGTTCTTGTTATACCTTATTCTATCTTGTGTTGTGGCTGTGTGTTTACAGTGATGAGGTTAAATTTATTTTTGGTGAGTTCCTTCCTTTGATCTTTGATTTTAGTATTTAAGTGGTTGCTAACCTATTCCGGTAAAGATCTACTATTTTTCTCCTTGCTCCAATCTTTGTATTCCCTTTCTCTTCTTTTTTTCAGGGCTGAGGGCCTTCTTGAGTATTTCTTGTAGTGGGTGTCTCATGGCCATGAATTCCCTTAGCTTTTGTTTATCTGGGAGAGTTACTATTTCTCCATCATATTTGAAGGATATTTTTGCTGGATAGAGTATTCTTGGCTGAATGTTTTTGTCTTTCAGTATTTTGAATATATCATTCCAGTCTCTCCTAGCCTGTAAAGTTTCTGTCGAGAAATCCACTGAGATCCTGATGGGAGTTCCTTTGTATGTTATTTTTTGTTTTTGTCTAGCTGGCCTTAATATTGTTTCTTTGTCATTGACTCTGGCTAGCCTTACCACTAGGTGTCGTGGAGAGGGCCTTTGTCTGTTAATATATTTAGGTGACCTGTTGGCTTTGCTTACTGGTATTTCCTGCTCCTTCCCCAGATCTGGGAAATTCTCAGCTATTATTTCCTTGAATAGGCTCTCTGTTCCTCTTTCCCTCTTTTCTCCCTCAGGAATACCTATAATTCTTATGTTACATTTCCTAATAGAGTCAGATATTTCTTGGAGTCTTTCTTCATTTCTTTTTAGTCTTAGTTCTCTCTCCTCTTCCATCTGAAGCATATCTGTATTCCTATCCTCTAAAATGCTAATTCTTTCCTCCATATTGTCAGCTCTGTTCTTTAAAGATTCCAGATTCTCCTTTATCTCCTCCATTGTGTTCTTCATCTCCATCAGCACTGATTGGTTTTTCTTTATGATTTCAATCTCTTTTGTGAAGAAACTCCTAATCTCATTGAATTGTTTGTCTGTGTTGTCTCGTATTTCGTTGAGTGTTTTTATGATAGCTATTTTGAAATCTCTGTCATTTAGATTATGGATTTCTGTGTCTTGGGGGTTGGTTTCTGGGTGCTTGTCATTTTGCTTCTGGTCTGGTGATTTCATATATCTTTGCATTGTGGTTCCTGTGTTGGCTTTGTTTTTCCTCATCCTGGAAATCTCTGGTTGCAATTTCCACCCTCCGCCACTGTGTGGTGGTAAAGGGCTGTGTAGTCTAAGACCCCTGTGCTCTGCCATGCTTTTCTGCTGTGGTTTTTCTGCTGCGATCCACAGTTTTTTTTTTTTTTTCCTGCTGCAATCCGCGGGTCAGGTCACTTGGTCTGGTCTGCAGTGGATTGCTTGGTCTGGTCTGCCGCGGATCGCTTGGTTTGGTCAGCCGCAGATGGCTTGGTCTGGTCTGCTGCTGATCGTTTGGTCTGGTCTGGTCGGTTGAGCTGCAGGGTCCAGTTTGGGGTGGAGGGGGCTCTCTCTTTTGCCCTATGGGTCCCTGGCTTGGGGGGCTGCTGGTTTGCCCCTCGTTATCCGCTCTCTGGAGTGCTCAGATGTTGATGGTAGCCCTGTGGCTCTTCTGATTCCTCGGGGGTGCGGGAGTTTCGCACTGGCTGAGAGAGCCCGAAGAGCTATGGTTTCCCCGCGCGGCCTGCCCCTCCCCCCTCTCTGGGAGCTGTGCCCACCAGGATCGCTGATCTGATGGGAGGGAAAGGAGTTCTCCTTACCTCTCCCCACTTCCTCCGGGGGCCCACCACGTTCCACTCTCAGATGTGCGGCAGTGTGGATCTTTCCGATCTAGCTTTTCACTGTCTGGGATTCTGTTGTTGGTCTGTGACTGTTCCTTTTGTTGTATCTTATCTGGGGAAGAGTTCATGGGAAAGCTGACTCCGCCATGTCACTGACGTCACTCCTAGTCAGTTTTTTTTTTTTAAAGCTAAAACTTAAACTCATTGAATAGCATCTATAAATAATAACCACCATTTGTTGGAAATACTAAAACTTCTAAACATTTTAACATTTTGTTAAAAATAATTATAATTTGTAAAATTTAGTCTTAGTGAAATACAGTGTATGACATTTATATAGTAGTTCAGAGTATGGCACCTGAAAAATGTCTTATGCCAAATTAAAACATATGTGCAGGCATACCTCATCTCATTGTGTTTCATTTTATTGCACTTTCCAAAAATTGCATCTTTTACAAGACCCTCCACCAGTAAAATGATTACAACTTGCTGAAGGCTGAGATGATGGTTAGCATTTTTTAGCAATAAAGTGTTTTTTAATTAAGGCATGTACTTTTTTTTAGACATAATGCTTTTGCACACTTAATAGACTACAGTATAGTGTAAACATAACTTTTATATGTGCTGGGAAACCAAAAATTTGTGTGACTCACTTTATTGCGATATTCACTTTATTGGTCTGGAACCAAACCCACAATATCTCTGAGGTGTGCTTGTGTATGTATGTGTGTGTGTGTGTCTGTATGTGCGTGAATAATCAAAACTAGAGGCTGAAAATACCATAACAAAATGTAAAGACCAATCAACTGCAAAAACATTTGACAATAGTTTAGCATTATTAATATATACTGATCTCTTATGAATCACACTCACAGACACCCAAAAGATAAGCACCAGAAAAGGGTGGGGCGAAAACCCGAACAAGCAAATCATATATGTCAAATAAACTTACGGGAATATGGTAAATGTTGTTAATAAAAAAAGAAGTATGAAGTAAAATAATGGTATATTTTTTAATCTTTCAAATTGTCAAAGATTATTTAAAATTATAAAACACAATATTTGAGTAAGGCATTCTCAAAAACTGTTACTCAAAAATGGGAGAAATTCAGAAGATTAATTTGGAGTCTTAAAAATGTTTATACAATTTACTTAGTACTATTACTTAAAGGAATTTAAGAAAATAATAAACAATATGAGCTATACATAAAAATTTATGTGTAATAATGTTTATTATGGTGTAGTTTATAGTAGCAAAAAATGGGAAGTAACCAAATTGTCTAAAAGTAGAAGGGTGATTGAGTAAAATACAGTACATCTATACAATGTAGGAACTCCATCATTCTTATAGTCCAACCAGGTATAAACACACTAGATTTTAATAAAATATTTAAATAACAACTGAAGATAGATAAAAATAGAAAAATAGATGAATTAATAGATCACAATAGCCTTGGACCAAATATTCCTAGATTCTAGAGACAGGACTTGAAGCCCAGTTCCTCTGCCACTGGCTGCCTACGCATCTGGCAAAACTCCCCTAAGTATTGAGAGATGAAGCCACTAGTCATACACCCAAGAAGGGACTCCCAAGATCAATTCTTTGTAAACCTTGCAGCCAAATAAATCTACGGTACCTGTTAGTCAATGACCATGATGTAGATCATTTTGTCACAGTCTCTTTAATATATAATAATCCACATACTGTCTTGTGTTTCTTCAACCCAAACACTCTCCCACTGCTCCCCTTCCAAAATCTTTCTGCTTTGTTCTCTGGGATCTCTGTTCCATAGTAAGCAGACTCTCTTTTATCACAAGCTGAATGCTATTTCTACTTTTGCTAAACTTGGCTCTCCACTAAAGACATTACTTCCCCAGCATATCTGTTTCAGAATAAGAAGGAAAGTTGTATCCTTTTTTCCTCCTAGTGCTGCTTCTCAACTATTATTTCATTACTCTGATGTAAAATCGCTTTCTCTGGAGGCTTATGAAATTGGGCTGAACTCGGCTTACAAGAGTTGCTGATATCACAGCCACACTCACTCACAAAGAGCTTCTAGACCATGATCATTGTGGAAGACCGCAATCTAATATGAACACTCTGTTGAGCAAGCTAGACCACCAGATTTTTGACCTTGCTAAACTCCGGTGACCTTCATATCCATCTCATTTTAGTTTTCCACTTCTGCAAAAACTATACTGTAAAACTTGACATCAGAAGTCCTTTTCTGTAATACTAAGTTCAAACATCTCTCTTTCTGGCTGTAACCCCCTATCCTTCTGGTTGCCTCCCTTTGTTACTTACATTATACATTTTCTTTGACCTCATGGAGATCACCAGTTTGACCACTCCATTTTTTTCCCAATAGTTACACCCTGTCTTCATTGTCTTTCCCAAGCAGTTTAATTCCAAGCACCATCACAAGATAGCATTATAACTCCCCTTGCTTGGCTGTGCCTCCTTTGTCTTCAGAAAGCAAAATGTTTAACTTGGATGAATCCTGCTGACCACAGCCTCCATAGAGCTATGAGGGAAGGTGAGCACTGTTGGAGATATTTGCATTTATAAGGGCCACTACAGATCTGTGATATCCCACCTCATATGGTACCTCAATCTTTCCAAGAAAACTCTTATAATTCCCTGGTCAGTGCGCTCCCACTTATACAGCACTGATTTCTCTTTTGACTTGTAATCTTCTTTGATGACTACCCTTAAGGTAAAACTGAACTCGTATTTCCCCATCTAAGTTCAAGTGTGCTTCTTCTAGTATCCGTTCTATAGAGAGTCCCACTTCATTTATCATACTACATTTTTCATATATTGATACTGCCTATCGACTTGGTTGCATCTGTCATTAGCATGATAAATATTGTAACAAAAGAAACAGACAAAGCCATGTGAAGTAAAAATAATTCAATCTGATTTCATTTTCATCGTTGTACAAGTTATGGCCCTACCACATAGGCAAAATGTAGTAGAAATAGCAAAAAACAAAACAAAATGTGAAAAACAAAAAAATGTGCAGATTTGTGTACACTTAAATTAGGGGATGAGAATCAAGAGATTACAAAAGAGTGACATGAAGGACTCTATCAAATAGCGTAAATAAATCTTTATAGACATAAGAAAAGGCACAAATATTTTAAGAGAACCAAAACAATCCAAACTAAGCAGTCAACGGAGGTAGCAAAAATCTTAGTGGGAGTTCAGACTTCTGTGACTAAAAACTAAAAGAATTAGGTAATGATGTGGTTTACAATAGGTCACAGACTCATTTTTTTGAGTTTTAGGAACTTAGTTTATGTGGCCAATAGTAATTGATTGGGCCCAGCATGCACCTTTAGGGTCAAAGACAAAAAACAAATCCTGTGATGTGAACAGAATTTTTAATAGTTTATATGAGATCTCAATGGATTGCCATAGAAATTCTAATTTTCACGGTTTGGGATAACAGTTTTTTACGTGGTGGGTATGCATATTTTAAATTAATATTTAGAAAAAGTATAGAAATTATTAATTAATTTATATCCTTAGAACTAATGTGTTTTATATTCCTTATAGGAGTAATCGGTGCATGTTTCGTATTTTAAATATAATTGATGTTTAAGGGAATTTTGTACATTAGAGTAGCTAACAGATTTGTCTTGAGTTTCCAATTTAAAGTTTGTAATTTAGTGAATGGTTCTGTATTCTAATTTTAGGTTGGAAGGCATACAATTTTTTAGTAGTTCTGTAACAATAATAGAATATTATTGTTAAAAAAACTAAATTTTTATATTAAATTTATAAATAGTTTACTTGAATATTAATTTAAAAGATAGCCCCTGAATCATCTTCTATAAAACTACCCCAAGAACACCAGAGATATCAACTGCTTGCTTTTTGGAATCTAAGACATGTTTCTTACAATTAACCTAGTGCTATAGAGCATATAGTGGATGCCCATTAAACATGTCTAAAATGAATCATTGTATGAAACTATTAGAAATATGTTTAGTATTAATAATTAATGACATTAGAAATGCTTGGGGCTCGCCTGGTGGCATAGCAGTTAAGTTCATGCATTCCACTTCGGTGGCCCGGGGTTCACCAGTTTGGATCCTGGGCGCAGACCTACTCACTGATCATCAAGCCATGTTGAGGTGGTATCCCACACAGAGCAACTAGAAGGATGTACAACTACAACATACAATTGTCTACTGAGGCTTTGGGGAGAACAAAGCAAAAAAAAAGAGGAAGACTGGCAACAGATGTTAGCTCAGGGCCAATCTTCCTCAAAAATAAACTATGCAAACAACCTTGACATAATAAAAAAAAAAGAAATTCTTGTGAAAAAACGACTGAAAAAAGAGTGCACATCTATGATTTTGAAGTGATGTTGATTCTATAAAGATTTCATATATGTATTTTGAAATATATATTATGTATAATATGTATGCTCTTAATGGAAATTAAATCTTTTTATTTTTATTTTATTTTTTTGGTGAGGAAGATGGGCCCTGAGCTAACATCCATGCCCATCTTTGCTCTGCTTTACATGGGATGCCACCACAACATGACTTGACAAGCAGTGGGTAGGTGTGTGCCCCAGATCCCAACCTGGGAACCCCAGGCCACCAAAACAGAGCGCATGCGCACTTAACCGCTTGCGCCACCGGCTGGCCCCTCACTTTTTCTTTTTTTTAAACTCTGAGGAGAACAATCTGCAAAAACTCTCCTTTCTAAGCTACAAGAAGTTTTTAAGTTTTCTCTCTCCCAAGAAGTGGAGGTGTGAATTACCTTTGGAAGAGAACTTTATTTGGGGGAAAAAAATCACTTTAAAAATTTCTCTTTATTTTCAGAAATATAAAGCAAGTACTATTCATTATTCCAAGAGAAATGACAACATCCCATTTTTGCGTCTTTTTGATTATGTAAATTGTTGCATGTGGTTAGGTCTGGGATGAGTCTCTGCAGACTCTGTTGCTTTTTATGAAATGAGGAAGAATTTCTATTTTAATAGATTAATACGACACTGTGCCTATACATGTAGTTTATTTTTACTTGTGGGGAGTGAGGGTGATTACCCAGAGGTCTGACTAAGTACAGGATGCACAAATAGCACAATCTTTAGGAAAGACCCAATAAACCTTGGCCTGGCTTTCTGTGCTGCTCAACCTGGGACTGAGGTTCCCTGAGCAAGTCTCAAGGTTGTGTTAAGTCTGAGTAACCTGAATGGATGGGGTTGTGTAGCGTTCTGATATAATTGCTGTGATGAGGCCAGAGCCGAAGGTCACAGTCCTGTGGTTTCCCCTGAAGCGAATGAGCATTTCCATTCTCAGTCATCCTGGAGAAGGCAAACCCACAAAGACGAGATGAGGGTTACAGGAGACAAACTTTGAACTAGATGGTAGGTGGTGAGGCTGGGGAGAATGAGCCATTTACTATGAATCACCCTTAGATCATCTCTGGTGGTAGTAATGGAGGGAGGGGGCGCTGGAAGGTAATTTAAATGTTCTGATTCACTAAGTATGCCTCAAATAAGCCCAGAATCTATGTTTTTATCAAGCCCTTCTCCCCATCACCCATCACCCCAAGATTTTGATGAAGATAGCCTGCGTAAGAGATACTAAACTTAAAGAACAGAAAATTTAGCATGTAAAATCAAACACACGATTGGGCAATAAAAAAAGCTTTTAAAAAGGTATCATTTTGTCATGTTCAAAAATGTCTACTTTGTTTCCCACGCTAAAACTATATGTTAAAATCTGCTAGAGATCTATCTAATCAAAAATCTATAAAACTACACTCTTCCATTTGAAATAGCAGCTATGCAATTTCATAAACACGGCTAATGTGGTGAACTCCTTGGTCAAACTCATTTAGGGTCTTCGTTATCAATCTGGCATTGGGGGAATCAGAATATGCTGAAATGAAATTAACTAACTTTGGTTTGTATTTTAGGTATGAGAAGTAAAACAAGTCTCTAGACTCTCTCTCAGTTAAGGAGGGAACAAGTAATAATGTCTGTGGTGCCCAGGCTGAAAAAGAAAGTTGTCCACAGACTTCTCGTTTTTCACATTTACAGTTCACTTCATCACATTCTGTTAAAAATAAGAGATAATGGTCCTACCGTGTAATATACAAAGACAGTCTTCAATTTCACTAGCAAATTGGTTTTAAAGGCAGTTTTCTCTTCGTAAATGGCAGCTAGTAATTATTTACTGCTTTATGTCGTCTACTGCATACAAGCAATTTTACAATAAAAGAAATGCATCAATATCACTCAACGTAATAAATACCACAGAATCAACAATAATGTCTTACCCTTTCTCTCAAATATTTAACCTTCCCTTTTGACCATATGTCACGGAAATAAAAATATTTCCAGAGTAATTATTTACTTCAAATTACAAATGACAATAAACTTTTAGAGGAAGTCAAACCTTTAGGTTCATTGCATTAAAATTTGTACTTTTCCCTGGAAAACAGAGGTGGGTCGAGATGTACTTTGGAATTCCTACTGCAGTCTTAGCTTACTTCAATAGAAATTGACCCCAGAGAAGAAACTTCTTGTTAAAGGGCAGGTCCGTGTGGTCATTTTTGTATTATAAATACTCCCACTTATCTCTAACAGGGGATGATCACTCCATGATAGAACTATCTATCAGAGAATGAAGAACGTGTTGTATTTTCCCCTTGGGAGTTTCAGGAGAAAAATGATGTTATGCTGTATATTGTTGCTTGTGAACTCTAAAGTTGAAACTTAATGTAGAATTGGACTTGAATTTACAGCCATGGCTAACCCAATTATGGGAAGTAGAAACTATAAGTAAGCAGAGTAGAGCAGCCATGAGAAAAAGTAAGGGAGATGTAGAGAAAGAAGGAAAAAAAGTGAGCGAGCAAGCTAGATACAGAGGGAGAGAGAGAGAGAGAAAGAATCCAGAGCTGGCTTCGTGGAAGTGGAATCTGTTTAATCACACGGGACCCCAGACACAGCAGGACCCTGCACTTAGTTTAATGCTCTGCTGTGACTCACTTCAAATTCTTAATTGTTTTTTAACAAAGTATCCTGCATTTTCATTTTACACTGCACCTTGCAAATTATGTAACTGATTCTGCTTGTTCCCTTACAATTTCTTCTCTACAGAGCAGCCAGAATGATTTTTTAAGCTGTAAATAATATCAGGCATTCCCTTACATATAACCCTCTATTTTGACTGCCTTTGCCCCAAACTTTTGGAATGAAATCTATGCTCCTGATTTTTGCCTTAGATTTGGTTCCTGCCTACCTAGCCCTCCCCCTTGCTGGTCTCCTCCTCGCTCTTGCCACATTGACCTTCCTTATGCTCTTCCCATGGTTGAACTCTGTCCCTAGGTCTCTGCCTTCTGATCTTCAGCCTAGAAAACCTTTCCTCCGGCTCTCCTCATACCTTACTTTTTAAAGTGATTCAGGTCTTACCTTATTAGTGAGGCATCCTCTAAGCAGTACATTTTAGTAACTATCTACTGTATTTCCTTCCTTATGTACACTTATTTATCTTATTTGTTTACTTGTTTTTGGTCTGTTTTCTCAGCCAGCCTGCTCCCTCCGCCCCCCAATGTCATCTCCATGAGGACAGGGAAGTCATTTGCTGGTTTGCAGCTGTAGCCCCTATACCTATACCAGTTCGTGCAATATAGTAATTGTTCACAATTATTTCTTGAAAAGTGAATGAAAGGAATTAGAAGTCCTAGAGAGAGGAAAAATAATTTTGACTCAGTTCAGTGCCCAAGGTGTTTGTGATATTTGCCCCAATTAAAGTGTCATAAAATTGTGCATTTGGTCAAACGGTTAAGAGAAAAACTAGAAAATAGATTATAGATACTAACCGTCCTGTCTAATCTAGAGATAATATTTATCAATAGAGAGTATAGTTAAGAAATTATGATTCTGATGTCATTCATTTATCGAAGATTATCAGAGAGGTTTTATTTGTTTTGCTCAAACAAGTTTATTTTTTTTTTCTTTTACTACGTGTGAACATCTGGGAGCAATATAATCAGAGATAGTGCACAAGTGTTTATGCATTGGGTGTTTCTTGTGATGAGTAATCTATTGCTACTTTTATGTACACACTTGTGCAATGACAAAATATGATTCAAACTACAGTAGTGTTCCAGGAATATGTCATTAATAACATGCTGTCTCATGTCATCAGCACATTTTCACTGAGCTGGCCACACCTCAAAAAGGGTGGATGTTAGAATGTGTTCTAACACTCTATGTTCAGTGTTTTCTATGACAACACATTAAACCAATGTTTTCCAACTAGTGTGTCAAAAAACTCAAATGGACTGCGCAAACAGGCCTATCCACTATGTCTGAACACCAGAACACCCTTCTCTCCCAAAGCTTGTAATTAATCATCAGACTTAAAGGAGGGAGAAGAAAAGTTAATATTAAATAACAGCTAACATATACTAAGTGCTTACTATGTATTTTGTACATATTCAATCTCACAACAACCCTATGGAGTCATTTCTCTGTCTTTATTATATACAGTGCAATGTACCAGGGGCACAACAAATGTCACATTATATAAATCTTCACAACTCTATAAAAAAGTTAATATCATTCTCATTTTCTAAATAAGGAAAATGAAGTTTGAGGATAGTAAAGAATTTTCCAACTATGCATAACTAATTTGTGGAAAAACAAAGATTGTTATCCAGATCTGTCCTACTCCAACGCTGAGTTCTGCTACATCTTAATGATCCTCAGAAAGAAATTTCAGACAAAATTTTTCAAATTTAGATTCCAGTGGGGGTTAATTTGTTCTATTAGCTTTTCCAATACTGTCTATTTTGCGTGTTCTTTATGACTCTCAACACTGAACTCCCTCCTATGGACAATTGCTGATCTGGATCAAGGCATCTTCCTTAATACTACCTCCTTCTCGATTATTATCACTCAGACAAATCTCTTTTCAGGCCAACTCTATCACTATCCATATCTATATTAGCTACGATGCTCATCCTTAAACTTTTCCATTAATTCTTCTTTTTTTGGAGTAATTTGAAAATCTAGTTTCCCTCTGTACTAGTTTCCTAGAGATTCTACAACAAATTATTACAAACTGAATGGCTTAAATGAACAGACGTCTATTCTCTCACAGGTAAGGAGGCCAGAAGTCTGAAATCAAGAGGTTCACAGGGTTGATTTCTTTTGGAGGCTCTGTAGGAGAATCTGTTCTGTGCTCTTTCAGGTGGTGACTGAAAATCCTTGGTGTTCCTAGGCTTGTAGATGTATCACTCCAATCTCTGCCTCTGTTTTTGCTTCTCTATGTCTCTGTGTGTCCTCTTCTCTTCTTATGAGGATACCAGTCATTGGATTGTGGGCCCACTCTAATCCAGTATGACTTCATTTTAGTTTAGCTAATTATATCTGCAAATATCCTATTTCCAAATAAAGTCACATTCTGAGGTTCTTGGTGGGCATGAATTTTTGGAGGACACTGCTCAACCCACTATATTCCCTGATACCCCAGCAACTCCCATGAAGAGAATTTACTTACTCATCCTTTTTATCCATGAGGCAAGATGAGGTTATCAAATATCTCTTTGATTCAAACTATTGCTTATAGACCATTATCATTTTGTTATATTAACTCAATGGCTTCTCTCTTGATAACTCTGTCTGGCACTTCTGACACTGTCCTCACTATAGCCCTTCACCAACATCCAAGAGACTCTCTCATCTTTGTCAATGGCTTGGTACCCATAATCTTTCTTTCATCCTCATTTTCTGTCATTCACAACAGGATGTCCACATCAGTCTGATGAACTGTCTGACTCCAAAGTTGTTCCATGTCCCCAATCCACAGATGTCCATTTCCTCTATACCTGCGACTTTGTTTACAGACTCTGCTTTATAGCTTAGTCTGGGCTTCTGCCAGGATCTTAAACTCAAAAGTCTGACTAGAATCTTTGATCTGGTTATCTGTCATGTCTCTTCACTCCTATACTATGGTTCATCCATAGTATGGCCACTACTTTCTTATCACATGCCCTCCTCCACCCCCCAAGTACCTTCTTCTATTTATTTATTTATTTATTTATTTATTTATTTATTTATTTACTTATTTATTTTCTGGCTTTTTAACCTCTTTCTTATTCTGGAATCTATAATCAGACACTTGAGGACATTTTTGTTTTTCCTATATACAAGAGTTTGGTTTAAGCCTTTAGCTTATTAAAGATACCATGAAAGTATAAGGATCAAATCATATGAAATAAACAAAAGGTAGAATTTAATTGAATGTCAACTTTTATCCATTTTGTCCCTCCCTAATCCGTAAATTCTACTGAAAAGAAAGGATTTAAATTGTTTTACAGTTTCTCTATTTCCAAAATAAATGTATTTCCAAAATTATTTCTACTTCTAGGAAGTGGAAAACTTATTTGTAGGAATGAAAATGGTGACTTTAAAAAAATACTAGCATGAAAAAGCTTCTTAGATATATATAAAACAGTGATTTATAAGATAATTATTAACAAAATGCATGAGGTCTATGAGTTTTTCACAACTTCCGCCAACATGCTTAATATTTTGAGTCCTAATGATACCTACAATAGCTGACTTTGACCTTATAATTCAATAGATTTTTATTTTTTGTGTTAAAATTTTTTGAATAATATAGCATAATATGTAATAAAATGCAATTTAAAATTTTTTATATTTAAGCAGGTTTCCAACCCCATTTAAGTCCTATGCTCTTTTATAGGTTTTCAGAATGAAACGTCTTTTCATTTTATTCAGGTTCATAATTAAGACTGATCTATGCAACAATACTGCATGTATTAGGGTATTTATGACAACAACAATACTAGCAACTATAACAGAAATAACAGTAATAGTAACAAAAAATAACAATAATAATACAATACAAATAATTTATTAGTATATCCTTCAGGCATGCACTAAGACTTCTTTTATATATCATTAAATCTGCACAAAAATCTCCACTGTAGAATGGCTAGTAATTACCACATTATACAGTAAGAAAACAAATACAAAGAAGTTAATTGCTCAGGATCACTCATAATTTAAGAACTGAGGTTTGAACTCTGGTTTGCATGACACAAAGCCTGAGTTTTTAATCATGATCCCTCACGACAACCTAAATTTGTACTGATTTTTAATTATAGAGACAGTGTTAAAATAAGCTTCATGTCATCCCTCTATTAGTAAGTCATGTCAACGTGAAGGTGTGATCCTCAGATCAACTCTGGAAGAACCAAAATTCATTCCTCCTTAAAGTACACTGCATTAAAAAGCATTTTTGCATATGTTCCTGTGACATTCTTGTTTTTGCCAGACACACACACACACACACACACCACACAAACTCATATTCCTTTAGCATTCATCAGACTATTGAGACAAGAAAACTCTGTGGTTATCTTATTCCTACATTTCTTTTCTTTTCTTTTTTTTAAATTTAAATTTAAGCCAGGTGTAGTATAATAAATTGCAACCAACCCCCAATTCTGACACTTGGTGGTCTCTTCCCCTAGTCCCCTGAGGGGTGCAGGCTTAGCCTCTGCCCCTGAAGCCAGGTGCACAGGGATTTGATCACACATTACTTCAAAGGAAGGGAAGCACGGCATGGCAGCATGAGTGGGTGGGATTGGCCTTGGTTCAAGTCAGAGCTTTTCTATCAGAACTGTGTGATTTTAAGTAAGTCACTTAATCTCTTTAAAACAATCTTTTTTCTCAATTGTAAAATCTAACATAATCATATAATTTAATATTTACCTTGCAGAGTTTTTGTGCAATAACAGATGTAAGGCACCTTACACCCTCTTTGAAAGCATTATAGAATAATATTTCTTTCCCCTTACCCCTATTTTAGTAATAATGGAGGAATGGAAGAGTGAATCTTTTTTTTCTTTTTTTGCTGGGAAAGATTCTCGCTGAGCTAACATCTGTTGCCAATCTTCCTCTCTCTCCTTTTTTTCCCTCTAAAAGCCCCAGTACTTAGTTGTATACTCTAGTTGTAAGTCCTTCTAGTTGTTCTCTGTGAGCCGCCATCACAGCATGGCTACTGACAGACAAGTGGTATGGCTCCACGCCCAGAAACCAAACCCGGGCTGCCTAAGCGGAGTGCGCTGAACCTTAACCACTAGGCCATCAGGGCTGACCTCAAACATTTTTGTCTTTAAAACATTTTCCCTATTGATACTGCAAATCATGTATTAAAAGGCATTTTATCTTATTTGTCTCTTAAATTTCAAATTGTGGCACAAAATAAATATCTAAGTAGAAATGAATTTGTGCAAAACAGATAACATAGAATAAAGATCTGATCACTACTAGTGCACTTCACAAAACACATATTTATGTATTTTTTCATTAATTCCAGTCATTTATTGCCCCATTACACTCCCGACCTCCAAGCAAAACCTGGAAAAGGGACCTCAGTTAACTGAATAGTAATTTAATTATTTCAGAAAGTGGCCTTTGTAAAATTAGAGCTTATTAGTCTACAGTTTTTTTTAGCTTAAGAAAAAAAAGCCTTAGGAATAAATGTGATTAAAGGATAAAACAGTGAGTTGAAAATTATGGTAGTAGGATTTTCTCCATATTCCTTGTGAACAGGAGTTGACTTGAAAATATGTCTAGTTTCCTCTCCAAATTCTGTCAATCCCAAGGATGATTAGCCTTAAAATTTTATATTTCTCTTTACCTTCCTGAAAGTTTGTGTAAAAAAAAAAGAAAAAGCTTTCTTTATAATCAGCATTTCTTTGTAATGACTTTATAAAATCTAAAAATTATTTTTCTCTCAAATAAATAAAATTTCTTTCCCCAGGATTATCTCAAATATTTTAGTTTGGATTTTGTGCCTGGCAGAAACTAATTAATAAAAAATTCTTCTTTCCAACAAGTAGAAATTTTAAATCATTCTTTGTCAGATTTTTCATTTTGGAAATTTGATTATGAGAATACATCCAACTTTTAAAAAGATTTTTAATAAAATATTTCTTTTATGAGAAGCAATTTTTATGTATAATTTAACACCCACTTACTTCTCAAAAAAGAGTCAAAAGCGTTTAGGATCATCATTAAACTGCTCATCTTCAAATATGACTAATTAGTTTAACAATATGCTTCAGATTTTCCTTTAAATGACTCTGGAAAAGACCTCAGTTGTGCATTTTCCATCCAAGTGAACTGAAAAAACAATGTAAGACTGGCAGTGGGTATAATAAAATCATTGTGTTGATAATTTGACCTCACTACTGATAAGGAAGAGGAAGTATTTTTATTTTTTTTTCACTGTCACCAGGACTACAATTATATTTTTACAAATAATTTGGTAAAAAGGTACAAGCCTTTTATTGCTTAGCTTTCTGAAAGATAGTTTAATTGTGGACTTGGACCATGAGAAATTGTCAGATGCTAAATACCAAGTTTTCCAGTGAAGGGTGAAACCAGGAATCGTTTCACTAACTTTATTCCTTTTCAGAATGAGGGATGGGTCCTAGAAGCTTTTCCCTAGAGGGACCCTGATTAAGAGTAGGCACAAGTGCCCAGAGTCTCTGATCTCTTGTCAAATTGTAGCCTAGTGATTATTTATTGATCCCTTTTCAGATTCTACTCAAACTGTCTGTGTGTTCAGAGTACCCGTGCGAGTTACGGGATGTTCTATATCTTTATAAATCATAATTCTGGAGCTGATAGCTATTCTGCTGTCAGAGTAGCTAGTAGACTTATGCCTTCATACTCACAGTTCTTTCTGCCCTGCTCACAGGGCCATATTCCCTGAAAATATGAAATAGATGAAAGAGAACTATGCTGATTGGGTGGGGGCAATCTCAGAGTCTTTCTCAGCCTACCCACAGTGCCTGTAGCTCTTTTGTTGCAGCCTTATCATTCATCCAAGGAGCCCAGGTGCTGAGAGGCATAGTGTGGGAACCACTGAGCATGTTCTTCTACCTTCTATTTCTTTTCTTATCTCTTCCTTGAAGTTTATTTCAGACACATACGTGAAATCCACTCTCCTTCTCCAGGGAATGTTCTTTTAAAAGAGCAAAGTTTGCAGCTACATAAAAGCGAACAAATTCTAATATGGAAGAGATATCATGGAAATATCACATACTCTTTCCCTTTTCCTAAAATTTCTCTACCATGATTGAAAAGATTTGTTCATGGGTTCTAATACTTTTGATTAGATATATAACACTGGACTTAGGTCTTTATTCTTGCTAAATGTTTTGAATAAATAAAAACCCTCAGTGGTATATAAGTTGTCACACTTCATACACATATGATCAATCGTGTGAATCATATAACGTAGGACCATGTATACACAAGCACAGTTAACTGTAAACTCTGTAGGGTAGTAGTTAAGAGAATGTGGGCTGGAAACAGATTTTCTGCCTTCAAATATTTGGGAAAATTGTTTAACCTCTCTGTGCTCACTCTCTTCATCTATAAAATAAAGACAATAATATTACCCACTTAGAATTATTTTGTTTTTACCACTGTTGAATCGATCCTGACTCCTAGCCACTCTGTGTAGAGAAGGGTCAGAACCCTACCCAGTCTTTTGCACCATCCCCTCACCTTCCAGCGCTATATCAGACAATGCACTGCTGCTATTCATAAGGTTTTCATGGCCAATTTTTTCAGAAGTGAGTGGCCAGGTCCTTCTTCCTAGTCTATGTTAGTCTAGAAGATCTGCTGAAACCTGTCCACCATGGGTGACCTGCTGGTATTTGAAATACTGGTGGCAGACCTTTCAGCATCACAGCAACATGCAGCTGCCACAGTATGACACCTGCCAGATGGGTGGTGTGGTTCCCTGACCAGAAAATAAACCCAGGCCACATGGTGAGAGCACCGAATCTTAACCACTAGACTACCAAAGAGAATTATTAGGCAGAAACAAATGAAATATTACAAGTAATTCAGTTAGTATTCTGCTGATATACAGTAAAGGCTCTATAAACACTTGCCAATAATAGTACAAATAGGATAGAAGATATTGGGTGTAATGAAGACTGGTAATGAAGACTGAAGAATGTGAAGTCTTATTTGAGGCAAGCTTCTGAAGAAGCAAACAAGTTGAGACTGAAAATGGATGCATAATTGTCAAATATGTAAGAAGCACCAGGCTGCTGTTTCCTGGATGGTTGGGTTCATTTTCATCCGTGCATGGTCACTGAGAAGTAATATTCCACCCTGGGCTAGTGCACAATAGAGAGGGAAAAACAATCCAAGACTATTACACTCTGAAGATTGAGATTAAACAGAAGCATCTTTTAGTTTCCAGGAATCAGAAAAAGAAATTGTATTTCACTTAGCCTTTCATATGAGAAATTGATTGGTTAAGTTTGAAGCTGCCTTTAAGGGAAAACACTTTGTAGAATTACTTCCCCCTTCTAAGGCTCCATTAAAAGTAGTATAAGTATCCTGAAATCATTCACTGTCTACTATATCAGTGTTTGGTATTTCATTACGGCTAGCTTGCCCTCACATTATCATCTCATTTTTCATGTCATTACCTTTGAAGAAAGGTCAATCCACAATCTAATGCCTTAAAAACTGTCTTAGATGTATGGAGTCTCTTGCTCAACAAACATTTCTAATATTTTATTCATTTGTCAAAAACTTGATCCTTTTGTTTTACTGTCCATGGAGAGGAGAGGAACAGTTTGCTGTCCCTGGTGAACCCACAAAATCCCTCTACTCTACATATTCCTGGAGCCCCATACTGACGTTATTCACAGCACCGCATGTGGTTGTGGTCCACGGCCCATCCTCCCACGCCTATGGGGGCCTCCACACCTCCTCAGGCCTATCTCTACCAAGGTTACCTGCAGTACGATTGATAGTACAAAACTCAGGAGCCTTCAAAAACCATGCTGCATGGGGTAAGAGACCAAAGTAAGGACAACTTGGGCCTATCCAGCTGCTTCACAGCTAGTCTGATGATACTGCCTCTGGGACGTGCTCACTTGACTCCTCCAGTCCTCGTCCCTCCTAGTCAGCTAGCTCTGCTGCTGTCTTGATGGGCACATTTCCATCAAATCCTCTGATTGCTGTATGAATTACTGTTATCTGCACAGGTGCCTCCTTTCAAGATAGTAAGCCCTAATTAGTGGATTTGGTGCTATATAATCAAGTCCCTGATCTTCCTAATGTTCAAAATCCAGTTTTTATTCTTCTTTAACAACTGTACTCAATATTTTTGCTTTCTATTTTGGCCCAAGACTTAGCTATGCAATATAGATTTATATTTTATAAATACTGTTCATAGCATTGTCAAGATGCAATATACTGCTGATAGCACCCAGGAAGTTTTCAAGAAATAAATTTATGTTTCTAAAAATATTAAGCCAGATCATGTAGTCTTGTTCAATATATTTGATATGTTCACTAATCCAAACTTCAGCGATGTAAAACAATAACAACCACATATTCTTTGAGTCAGGAATTCTGTCAGGGCACAGGGGAGGTGACTTGTTTCTATTCCTCAATGTCCTGGATCTTAGCCAGAAAGAATTGAATAACTGGGGGCATGGAAGATTTCTGAAGTCATTTAGAAGCATTTTAACCCACATTTCTAGTGCCTATGATAGGGCGACTTAAAAGATGGGTTCAGCTTAGATTATCAACCAGAGTCCCTACATGTGGCCTCTCCATGTGGCTTGGGCTCCCTGAAGTATCGTGGCTGGTTTCCAAGAGGGAATGTTTTAAAAGGAAGCATCTTGAGAGTGAGTATACCAAATGATCCGGGGAGAAGCTGCATGGTCCTTTATGACTTAGCCTTGAAAGTCATAGAGCATCATTTCCTTCATAGTCTGTTGGTCAAATACAAGCCTGCCTCTATTCAAGGGGAAAGGACAGAGACAGCACCTCTGGATGGGAGGAATATCAGCCAATTTGCAGGCCTTTTTTTTTAAGTACCACAATCTGTACCCTGGCTACAAAGCATTTATACTCTTCTTAAGTGCAAAATACATTCATAATCTCCAAAGACCCACCAAAAGCCTCATTCCATTTTGGCATCAGGCTCAGGCTTGGGGTCCAGAATCTTATCATTTAAACCAGTTCAAGGAGCAGATGATTAAACAGCTCACGGTCAATTCCTCAGGTCAAAAAATTTTTTTTTGGTCAATCTGAAGACCTATTAGGTACCCCACAAACACCGAGTAAATGTGGTTGAATAGGCACAGGATAGTTGCAATAGAGACTCCCATTCAAAAAGAAGGGAGAAAGGAGGCACTCAGTAAACATGGATCCAGCGCATTTCTGTTGTCGTGTCCTTGCTTATATCCCAGTGATGTTCTCTAGGACTGAGGCCCCCCAATTCTTGGCTGAATCTCCTGGGATCTTCTTTCTTCAAAGTCATTCCTCCTTAGTCCTTGTTTTTAGCTATGTAGCTTTCTCAGTCTGCTCCTACCCATAGAAGTTTAGGAGCCTCTTTCATTTTGTACTGTTCCTGACCTATTCAGTCCAAGCTGGAATGTAACTCCTTTATAGATTTGTGGGCTTCAGTATGTGTCAATTTGTAATCCACTGCACTAAACAAAAGCCACTCCCACAAATCTCTTTGAGATGAGTTCTTCTGTACCTTGGATTTCTTGTGGAGCTGCAATGAAACAATGCCGTTTATAATTCTTAGATGTTTCATTGCTTAACAGAGAGAATCTGTGAGGCACATCCTTAATACCCTTAGGAGATCTTTTGTCTGCCTAAGTGAAACTGTGAAGTTCTATGTGAAACCATTCTGAAGTCTTAACAAAGGCTTCAAAGTCCTATCCTTGGTTTCCTCTTTACCCTGAGATCAACGTATGAGAAATATCTTTATTTTTAACCCACCAACTCCTGGCTCTTTTATATTTTCTTTAAATTCTGCTTGAAAATTGAATAATTCATTCTTTAGTCTATCTCTCTATATCCATACTTTATAATATATAGTGTCTTAGTTTGCTCAGCTGTCCTGACAAAATACCACAGACCACTTAGCTTAGACAACAGAAATTTCTTTCCTCACAGTTTTAGAATCTGAAGCCCCAGATCAAGATCTGGCATGGTTTGGCTTCTGGTGAGAACCCTCTTCTTGTTTTGCAGAGAACTACTTTGTCCTCATATGGTCATTTCTCCAAGTGCGTGTGAGGGGAGTGGGAGAGAGAGAGAGAGAGACAGAAAGATCTTCTTCTTCGCATAAGGCCACCAATCCTATAGGATTCGGGTCCCACCCTTACGACCTCATTTAACATTAATTGCCTCCTAAAGGCCCTATCTCCAAATATAGTCACCCTGGAGGTTAAGGCTTCAACATATGAGTTTTGGAAGGATGCAATTCAGTCCATGGCACGTAGTTCAAAGAAACCGCTTGGCACTGTTGACAGTCTGCCATAAATCTCTTTAGCCAGATCCATTACACTAAGACCCATTTCCTTAGGTGCATCTTCTATTTTTTATGACACCATAGATGGTAGTTTTTCTAAACTTGCTGCTACGACATAACAAGATAAACTTTCCTTCAGCATTTAATTACACTTTCCTTATTTTACTTCATGCTACTACTGATAGCTTCCTCAAGGCCTGTCAGGCTTCCACATACTGTCTTCTCAAGGCCATTTCAGCTTCCACTTGCCACCTTATTCCTAAGCCAAAACAAAATGTTTCCAGTTTTTGTTTTGGCAGCATCCCACAGAAAAAACTTAATTCTGTTCCAGTATCTATGGCCACATACAGACCACCCCAAAACCTAGTGATGTAAGACAACAGCCATTTTATCATGCTCAAAGTCTCTGTAAATCAGAAATTTGGACAGGACACAGAGGAGATGGTTTATCTCTCTCTATGACATGTGAAGCCTCATCTGGGAAGACTCAAATGGCTGGGGGTGACTTGAATGGTTGAGAGCTGGAATTGTTTGGATATTGCTTCGCTCACACATATGGCACCTGGGCTGAGATGACTCAAAGGTGCACTTAGCTGCGATTGTCAACCAGAGTCTCTTTTTGTGGCCTCTCTATGTGGTTTGGGCTTCTCATAGCAAGGTGGCTGGAATCCATGAAGTAGAAATCCAGAAAAAGAGTATTTCAAGAGAATCAGAAGGAAGTTCCATGCCCTTTTATGACTTACCCTCAGAAGTAACATAACATCACTTCTGCCATACTCCATTAGCTAAAAGAGTTATAAGGCTATCTGTATTCCAGGGTAGAGGGCATAGAGCCCACCTCTATAAGGAGAAGTGACAAAGGACTTGGAAACTTTAAAAAAAATGACAGCTCCACCCTACATGGTCTGTCCTCCTTCTTGTCTAACATCATCTGTTATCTCTGATATCATCTCCTACTATTGTCCTCTTGCTCATTCTATTATGTTGAAATGGCTTCTTCTCTTTTCATCATAAACACCAAGCAGGCTCCTGTCTTTAGGCTTCTGCATTTGCAGTTGCCTTTGACTAGAATGCTCTTCACCACAACAGCACTATGTCTCTCCCCGCACCTCCTTCAGATCTTTACTCACGTGTTACTTTTACCAGAACATAAGCTCCAGGAGAATGTTTACTTTTGATCCACATTAGAACACCACCTAACACATTGTGGGTGATAAATATACATTGAATGTACTGAACGAATTAATCTCTAATTACCGTATTGATCATTTATTCTTCTTATTCTCCACACTTTTATCCATGAAGCTCCATTCGTCATGAAATTGAGAGTCTGAACACAGGAGAATGGGAAATTAAGAATGGGTGATGGGGAATAAGGGACACAACTCAAAACAAACAAAGGAAATTCATTCAATTAAAATTTCCTCCTCCAAGTCATATTTCTAATTCTGACTTATAGATCTACCTCAAACATTGAACTTTTTTCCACATAATGGTCTTGAAACTACAAGTTTGATTTGTATTTTATGGTAAATGATTAAATATTTGAGAAATATAGTTGAGTGATTAAAGAAGTTTGATGTGAAGTTTAAATCTAATCAAATTAAAACATCTCCTTGTTAGAGTTTTGAGTCATATTAATGCATCATAAAAATTTATGATTAATCAAGGTTAAGGCAAATTCACAAATTGAGCTAGACAAATCTTCACTAAGAAAGTGTGCAGTTTATGTTTTCTTATTTTTTCTTTCACATCTGCAGTCTTAACATTACCGCTATGTGCAAAATATACATTTACAACCTGTACAAGGTCTAATGCTCTATTCTCCTTGAGGGCATCCTAGTTCTGGAGTTGATGAAACACCACTCTCCGCTGTACTTAATGTTGAAGTATTTTAGGTGCTGGGATTGAATCAATTTATGATTTATAGGATGTGGAGAACATCACTAAAAATGAAAGGACTGATGCCTTTTATAGTAAATAGCTTTTTGGCTATAACTCTACTGTGTTTAACTTTATTTTTGTTGGAATTCCATTTAATAATGGAAGAAATAAGGTATTTGCTTATCTTGAAAGGAATACACAACATAGCATTGTAATTGACTATGAGTTTTTTAAAATTCCATGTCTGGTTTTATTTTTTTTTCTTGTTATATTTTGAAGGTAACAAATTCCATGTAAGTAGAAAAGAAATATTAATGTCATTTTGACTAATCGTACAATTTGTTGCAGAAAATGCTAAAATTGATTGATAGAATGATTGAATATAATAGCTTATCACTGAGTCAAAATCACACTCTATATTTGTAAATTAAACTTGATGGGATTTTATGACTTAGCAGATGGATAATTATCTTCAAGTATCTTTCTCTGATATATTTTGTATTCAAAATTTGTTTCAGTGGGTAATGACCAAAAGTTGCCATTTCATTGATTGATAGCTTGAATTAGAGCCATCAGCCACAATCATTGCAAAGTTTCACCTTTCATTGGTGAGTTCTCTGAGGTGTGGGGATGTCAGGTGCCTGGGGATTCGGTGATACTTTCAGATTCACTTCATATTCTCTTAGGGAGGTGAATGAAGTCATGTTGCTGGTTACATATTCCATTTACAGTTTTCACTACTAAAATGTATAATCTCGCCTTTCCTAACATTTATTTCCAGATTTTTCACATTTAAGATGATTTTAAAATAACTGAAACACTTTAATAAGAAATGTAAAGATTTTCTATTTTCTATTGGAATGAAGACATGAAACTCTGTTCTTAAAGTCTGCATGCTGATTCAGCCACTCATCCGACAAGATAAAGTAGCTGTGCCGAAGACAGAGGAGCAGCTGTTGTAAGGACGTGGGTCTCCCTCATTCTCTGACCTGCTCTTTCTGACTTTTGAAATCCCTACCACAAATTTTATCAATTCAGTATAATTTCATTTATTCTTGTGAGTTAATTGTATCTCCCTACTTATGTAGACAAAGGCCGTTTCTTACTTTTCTTATATCCATTCTCGTGCACCCATAGTCTCACTCTCTCTCTCTGCACTTACAAATAAAATAGTAAATGGGGCTGGCTTGGTGGTGTAGTGATTAATTTTGTGCACTCTGTTTCGGCGGCCCAGGGTTCCTGGGTTCGGATCCCGGGTGCAGACCTACACACAGCTTAACAAGCCATCCTGTGGCGGGTGTCCCACATATAAGATAGAGGAAGATGGGCATGGGTGTTAGCCCAGAGCCAATCTTCCTCAGCAAAAAGAGGAGGATTGGCAACAGATGTTAGCTCAGGGCTAATCTTCCTGACCAAAAAACATAAATAAATAAAAAATAGTAAAGTATTTTAAGAAAAATTTCTTATTGTAACATGTCCATATTATTATTTATATTATTACTTATTCTGATTACCTGAACATTAGATCTATGTACCACTTTATTTTATTTATAGCAGTGGTTTGTCTTCCAACAGAATGATAAAGAGTACTATCTGATGGAGGAATGGTCAGATAAATCACCAGGACAGACAGACAATTGCATGATTATTGATGATGATTTCTGTTACTTATATTTAAAAGTTAGGTAGTATATTCTGAATGTTGTTCAATTTCATCAAATTATGTTTCTTGCTATTTCAAATGCTAAAATATTTGAAAGGTAAAGGTTTGGTTTGTTTTTTTTTTTTTGCTAAGGAAGACTGACTCTGCGCTAAGATCTGATGCCAATCTTCCTCTTTTTTCACTTGAGGAAGATTAGCCCTGAGCTAACATCTGTGCCAGTCTTCTTCTATTTTGTGGGTTGCTGCCACAGCATGGCTGACAAGTGGTATAGGTCTGCACCCAGGATCTGAACCCATGAACCTGGGCCACCAAACTGGAGTGCACCGAGATTAACCAAGATGCCACAGGGCCGGCCCTGAATGGTAAATATTTTTATAGAACCATTATGCTAAAAGGGACTACAACGATTTTGTTTTTCCCTTTGCATTCAAATGGATTTTATTTAAACCACCCCAAATAGATACACACTAATAGATATTATATGTAAGCATATTTATATGTATGTATTTGTATAAATATCACTATATTTTTAAAACAGTATAATATTTTATAATTATTTATAACTCCAGTCAAAATACATTAAAATTTAAGTGTATTCCAACAGAAATTCTGGTACATTGCTCAAAGGAACCTAAATTAATTTAATGATTATGATCTTGTGAACATGATGGTAGAATGACAAGTTAAATTGCTCCAAGGTTAAAACATCTAGTAGTAGTTACAAAAAATCCTTTTAAAATGCAGGTAACAGAACATTTACATGTGAAAATAATAATGATTTCATAATACTTTCCCTTAGCAGCTGAGTTTTATCCATATCCTTTCGCTATACGGTAGCTACTTTTTGAGTTAAGGTAATCTTGTTATAACATAGTTCATTACTTCATGAATGTTATGTGACGCTGCAAACGTTACCGAACTTCTCAAACACGATTTTTTAAAAAATACAAAATGGAAATAGTAAAGATCCAGTTTAGAAATTTTAGTAGTGCTGACAACCAAATAATTCCAATTCTTTCTCATGGTACGTAGTAGAATTGCAATTCCCAGACCCCTTGAAGTCAGCTGGGATTTGTGTCTTGCTTTGGTCAATAAGTGGAGTGATTTGTAGCACTTCCATTTGAAACCTTTTAAGAGTCTGTGTGTAAATTGCCACACTCAATGTTCCAGAAGGTGTCTCCTCCATCAGCCTGGATTTAAGTGTCAGGATAACGTTAACAGAACCCCCAACTAAACAACAGTATACATATATGAAGAGCAAGAAATAAAATCTTTGTTGGTTTAAACCACTAAGGTTTGGGGGTTACTAAAAATAACGCAGTATAACCTACTCAAAATATGAGACAATACATCTAAAGTGTAGAGCACAGTGTTATGCACAGCTATTATTAATATTATTAATATAAAATTTTCATGTATGACAAACATAGACCAAATGAAATGTAAACACTATTAACCAGTTAAAACACATAAAACCTATGTACAAGGGTTGATTATATTCCCCTAATACTACTTTGTAATAAGGGAAACTGGTATATTTTCTTTCCTCATTGTGTGCCAAGTCTTTTCTAATAATGGTTAATGCAATTCTTATAAAATTATAATACATAGGGGAAAACTTCAATGTTTTAAGAGAGTATTATATGTAAAGATACTGATACTTCAGAGAATATAGAAAACAGAATTACGGGAAAGGCAATACATGTGTTTGTTTATTCTGTCAATAGTTCATTAAAACCATAATTCCAGCATCTAGAATAGTCTCTGGTTCATACAAATTTGTTAAATGAATGAGTAAATGAATTTGACAATTCATACCAAAACCGTATTATTTTTCATCACTTTTATCTTTATATGCCTGTTTTTGTTAATGCAATTCTGTATTATTTAGATTTTTTTCCCTATAGTAGAGCCATAGCTTTTGCGGATATTAAAAAGGTATCTTCCTTGATTGTGCATATTCCTCATATCTTTATCTAGCTATAAGATTATATCCCCAAATCTTTGTCAATGAAAACTGAAAATGCATTTGTTGCCCATATATTCAGGGGATACACTTTCATTACACCTGAAATAATTCTCTTCATATGGAGACTGTAGAAGGGAGTCAGAGTAACTTAGGAAAACTAAACACATAACATAGAATTAGTTATAATAAATTAAACCCAGCAACTAATTTGGGCAGAGGTATAAATACAAATAGTTAAAAGAAATCATAAAAATTATTATCTTTAGTCACCAATATGTCTTTAGTAAGAGTTCGGGAAAATAAAAATATAAATATCAGCATTGGGATGAGGAGAGTGTTAACTTTTACCTCAGTTGTAAGTAGATGGTAACTGAATTTGATAAATGAAGAAAAAGAAATATGAGCTTATTGTCTGGAGTTATGAGTTAACCACCAGAATTAATTTTTAAAAATCAGAAATGGTTAGAAGAGGTTACTCTAGGAGAGGGAAAGAAGAGAATTAAAAACTATTGCTTCTCACTGTATGCTCTTCTGTATTATTTGATTTGATAACATGTGCAAGTATTGTTTTGATCCAGCTGGCTTCTTGATATCTCCATCTGGATGTCTCAAATGAAAAAATATCAAACACTGAATTCATAGTCTCAGTCTTCGTCCACTGTCTCTAACATCAGTTAATAGCATGAATCCATCTGTTCAATCATCCTAGACACTTCCCTCTTCCTCATTCCTCTTGTCCCATTTCTCACTACGCCCTATTAATCAGTTTTATCTCTTAAATATTCCTTGAATATGTAGGTTTCTCTTTTTCTCTGTGGTTGTCTTTATGCCCTGCTCTTTTTTACAATACTGAATTAGCTACTTAATGGTGTTCTCCAAATCCACTCTGAGCTCTCTCATCAGAGCTTCAGTGATCCTTTCAAACTGCAGATATGATTGTGTTTCATATTCTTGCTTAAAACACACCAATGACTTCCAATTGCTCTTAGGATACAGAACAAATCTCTCTTAACATAACCCAGGAGGCTCTGCATAGTGAAGCCACGGCACCATCTTGTACCACTGTGTACTTCACTCTCTGTGCTCTGGTCTACCTTAACTTTTTAAATCTCACATAGCCCATCTATTTACAGAACCTTTGCACATGTTCTTTCTTCTGCCTGCTGTAACTACCCTTACTGCAACCCACCCTCATCACATTCAATCTTTTTTTTTTTATTTTTTGTTTATTGCAGTAACATTGGTTTATAACATTGTATAAATTTCAGGTGTACATCATTATACTTCTATTTCTGCATAGATTACATCATGTTCACCACCCAAATACTAGTTACAACCCATCACCACACACGTATCAAATTATCCCTTTTGCCCTCCTTCCTCCCCCCTTCCCCTCTGGTAACCACCACATTCAATCTTAACCATTCTTCAGATCTCAGCTGAAGGGAAGCCAACTCTGCCATACCAGATCCAATTATGTTCCTTGGTTATATGCTCTTAAAGAACCACGCTTATTGAATTATAATATTTGTCTAGCTTCTTTGAACATTAAGCTGAATGAGAAAGCGACTGCATTGGTTTTTGCTTACTATTTATATTGCTCCAGCAATTGATATAGTGACTGACAAATTGTAGGGAATCAAAATTATTCATAATAAATTAATATATGGGCTACTGGTCACTTATTCAAGCAATAATGCAAACTTTCTCAGTCTCTCCATCAATATTCCTCCAAGTTATAAGCTTTTCACTACTCAATGTTTTTGTTGGACCCTTATTTCTATTCTTAATTGCTATTGCACAGTTTTATACAATGCTGATACAGCAGATTAGGTTTAGATGTGCTGTCCCCTAAAATACCTTCTGCTGCCTGAGTTTTGCTAAATCCTTGTGGATTTGAGAAGGAGAAATAATTTCTTCCACATTTAATGCTGATCATAATTTTTCCCTTTTCTCAAATGTTCTTATTTTTGGTTATTTTCTCTGTTATATATCTCTTGCAAAATAAATAAGTACTTATCTCCTGTAGATATATGTAGCCAATTAAACCAATTTTTAATATTTACATTTTTCAGATAATTATATGCAAGTTGCTATGTTTCTGTGGAGAACTTTCACACTTACCTGTAAACTGTGAGGATGTCACTGTCAAAAGCAGAGTATTATGTTCTATGAACTGAGAATCTACTGTTTTGTAAATTCTGAAATAAAGCACAAAGCTAAAGACAGAGTAGGTGACTGATGAAGATTTGCTTAAGGAAAGAATATTATATCTTGTTTGAAGAGGAAAACCAAATAGAAGTCAACATAAGTGATGCTTGTGGGCTTGTGGTTTTGTTTTGAAACTATTATGATGCAGAAAACCCTTAGCATCCTAATAAGAGGGGAGGGAAGGACTTACGAACTTATACAATTAGTCTCTCTATTTTCAGATAGGAAAAAAAGCACAATATAAAGAGATTTTTAATTGCCCAAGATAGTAGTATGAGTTTTAGTATTTTTTTAAAAATTATACTTTTCTTGACTGCTCCATATGGCTGCCCCACATCAAGATTAATTCAGGAAAAAAGCAGTCTCAGTGTTTTCTATGTGTTACCAATTGGCAATCAATCTTTCTAATTCTGAGACAAATTTATGGATTAATTTTGATTAGATAAAATTGTTCCCAGGAGAGAACTGTGGAAATAAAGCTAAATTACGTTATGTCAAGATATTCTGTTAAATTTCAAATTGAATGAATTACAAAAGAAATGACAAGTTTTCCTTAGTTAGACAGATGTGGTATTTTGACAGGAATAGATGAAAAAAGATCAAAGAGACAGAGATAAATTTCCATTTTTCTCCTGACTTCTTCACCAAATTGCACTCGAGTTTGACAAAGCTCTTTGCTTTTCCTAACTCCCACATTCCATAAATTTGAGCTGAAAATTCTCAATAAATGTCAAGGAAGATGCAACTTGCTGCTTAGTTTCTTTTGCATGAATGATCCAGTGAGGCATTTTCCAAACTGAAGGAAAATGCTATAATCCAGCTGTAAATTAAGAAACTGTTACATTGTGGAGATGGTTCCAAAGTAACTGCTAGAACCTGGTATCCATGTTGCTTTAATTCTCTGGAGAGCCCAGCACTTACCCTGCAGACAGATTTCATTCTTCAAAATATCACTAAAAGTTACATTTTTTTGACAAATGCTCAATGGTGTTCCTGTAGATGATGCTTCTTTATTGCTTCTTCCTTTTAGAAAGATGCTGGGATAAAATAATCCAAAGATTAATGTACACATCTCTAGCTACATATAAAAATTAATATTTCACTGGTGAATAAATGTAGACTAACTTTATGTCTAATCAAATAAAAATTTCCTAAGTTTTGCCTACTAGTTAAGAATGAAATACAGAAATATTTTTTAAATTTCTGTTGTTCTTGGTTAATGGACTAAATTATAAATGAGACAAAGATAAATGAACAATTAGGTCCTTATTGTATTTTATTTATTTTTTTATAAGTTGACTTATGAAAGAAAAATCTCATTTATTTTGAAGCATCAAAATCCATATAGCTTAAAACAAATTCCCCTAAGAAATTTGAACTGATCCTCCATGGCATTTACCTTTCCTTCGCAGAGAGCTATGATTCTTTCTGGCAGATACACAATTTTAGTTCTTTAAGATCATCAGTAAACATTTATTAGGTAAGCACCTGCTGCATCTTAAACATTTGGCTAGGCACTGATGATTCAGAACGAAAAAAAGCATGGTCTCTGATTTTGAAGAGGTTATTTCAGAAGAAAGAGTTATAGTACATATTTACCATACAATGTAATTAGTGCATAAATAGTAGCCTATGTAAAGAGAGTTCTTTTAGAGTACAGAGGGGTTACTAAGTCTATTCTGCTTGGCGGGCATGTGAAAGGCATCATTCAGAAACAGACATCAGAGTGATGCCATTGCTGGAAGGGAGCCATGAACCAAGCAATATGGGTAGTTTATAGATGCTGGAAAAGGCAACGAATGGATTCTCTCCTGGAGCCTCCAGAAGGAACCAGACCTGCCAACACGTTCACGTTAGTCCAATGAGGCTGACTTGGGATTTCTGGACTTCAGAACTATAAGAAAATAAATTTGTGTTGTTTTAGGCTGCTAAGTTTGTGACGATTTGTTACAGAAGCAATAGGAAACTAATACAATTACCATAAATGGTTGTCTACCTTAACAAGCTAGCTTATAAACATCTCTTGAGAAGTGAGCCATGTGTAGTTTAAAAATGTGTGGTTCAAAAATTAATTCAAGTCTTCTTCATATTCCATTTTAAGGAGGCTTGTTGCTACCTACTCCTCTTCTTTCAATTCTTATGGGAATCATTGGAGAGGGTAAAAACAAGGTTATGTTTTTATAAGCGTAAACAGAGACAGAGAGTATAAGCCTCAAACACAATGCTTTACCTACTCCTTCTGTTGCTTCAAGGTCTTGAGAAGATGACTTAGGTGCATTCTGGGAAATATCAAGGATGGAAATACCTCCATCATCACCCTAGCAAATAACACCTTGTATCAGGATTTTCTCTGACTGCCAGACAAAATACTCTAATTTAGCTGAAACAAAAAGACTTGAAACTTAAAGCAGGATGATGCAGTAGGTTTAAATTTAGACATTAGGCATTAGTACTGTATTTGAAATATAGAAGTGTGATTGATGGGTTATTTTGTGCCTAAGCAACCTAACACCTGGATGCATGATCACTCTGAGGACAGCTAAACTCACAAATACTTAGGTCCTCATGGCCATCACTCCGGGATTGGCTCAAGCAATAGAAATATTATTTGTCCCTTTATTGGACAAAGAGAATTTTTTTTTTAATTTTTTCAACCTACAAGCTTTTTTAACAACCCCACTCACCTTCTCCTTCCCCACTGGTAACATGTGCTCTGTTATGCCTGGAGTACTTGGACACCATGACACTTAACTCCCTTCTTGGCTATGGGTCTCCCTCCTCCTTTTTCTCCTTCTGTGATCTGAATATAAAAAGTAGCATTAAGTATCAGAATTTCTGTAAAAGAATGAGAAAAACAATCTCCTTCCAGCTCCAACTCTCAAACAAGAAAGGATTCCATTAATCACAAAAATTCAGAATCCAATGATTTGTTTCTCAAGGCATAACTAGATAAGTTTTGGAAAATCAAATTGTTGCAGTATAGTGATCTGGATCCATGGGCTGATTCTAGACTTTGGGCTCCATAAAACTCACGTCTGTACCCTGAGGACAAATTACTTAACTGAATATTTAGTTTCCTATGTCATGTTAAAAAAGAGGAAAGCAAAGTTCATGAACTTCTATAGTGGGAAAAAACTGGGAAAAGTTCTATTCCCTAAGCAAAGTACTATTCCTGCTGTCAGGGAATTCTGAGAGTAGTAGAAATTTTTTAAAATTTCCAAACTAGAAAAAATAAAGATCTAGAAATTTTCCATTTAAAACAAATAACTACAGGAGCTGGCTCAGTGGCGCAACTGGTTAAGTGCGCGCGTTCCGCTGCTGCGGGCCCGGGGTTCGCCGGTTCCCATCCCGGGCGCGCACCGATGCACTGCTTGTCAAGCCATGCTGCGGCGGTGTCCCGTGTAAAGTGGAGGAAGGTGAGGCATGGATGTTAGCCCGGAGCCAGTCTTCCTCAGCAAAAAAAGGGGAGGATTGGCAGATGTTAGCACAGGGCTGAACTTCCTCACAAAACATAAATAAATAAATAAATAAATAAATAAATAAATAAATAAATAAAGTAAATAAATAAAATAAAACAAATAACTACAAAATGGAATTAGATTGTAAAATCAGGATCCTTTTCCATTTACTGTTGGTAATAATGATCATGGCTTAAATATTTCATATATATATACATATATGCTTCATGTATATATATGTACAAAAATAGCTATACAACCTTATAAACTTAGAAATAAACCTGAGATACAAATAATAATGATTTTTAAAAAGTCAATGAAAATAACGAGAGAGAGAAGGGTAACCTTATTTCTACAGGATTTTTCACCAGCCAAACTCTATGAAGAAGGAAGAGTCTCAGCAGGGCAAAAATCACTAACGTAAAAGCAAAAAAGAATAAAAAAGAATTATGAAACCAAGTAGTTTGAAAAGATTTTAAAGAAGAATAGAATCAGGAGATAGACTGGGATTCAATAAGTTGACAAAACAGAATTTAGACTACAACCCTGGGGAGTGGATTGAATGTGAAAGATCAGAAGTTGTGCTTACATGAACAAGTTATAACAACCAGATGGAAGCAACTGTAAGTTTTCTAAATTCAAAATAATAACTAGAGACTTTTTATTGTTCAATGGAAATTGGTAATAAGCTGTGTTTCCAGGGATCATTTCTGGCCAGACAGGAAACCACATGTCTCTCATTACCAATGTTGAAACACATCAGAAGGTAAATTTGTGCTGCTGCCGACTAAAAGATCAGGAAGTATTTCTTCTTCAGTGCCTGTGAACTCAGAACTCCTGGGGAACTTTCTTTAATAATCATTGTTCAGGAAGACATTGATAATCCGGACTTGGCGGATGCTTTTGTGATACCAGTGTTATCTACTGCAACACAAAACGTGCTGGCAGATATTTTAAAGAAAACAATATTTTGAATGCAAATTGGGATTGAAGTTATATGCAGACTAGATTGTGTGTGAGGAATAGCATTCAAATTGTACTCCATTAGCATAAATATTGGTCACTTTTCTCCAGGTCATTTTTAGCATTTCAGAAAAAATAAAAATCCTCTTGTTATATAGTTTAAGCCATCAGCCTTCTTTGTAGTTCTCCTTACTTTCCCAAACATGTTTAATGCTGATATAATTTTCTTAATTCTCTTGGTTACTGCAGAAACAGGGTTGTTTTATCTCCAAGCCTTGAAACTCATTCCTGGCTTTAGCTTACTATACATCATCTTGAAGTCACTCAAATCCAGTTTAGCATATGCCCCTGGCTTCTAATCACAGACGTGTTTCAAGCAGGGTATATTTTTCATTCTTGGTGTATAGTGTTCTGTTTAAAAACTCTGAATGACTTTTCTGCTTTGGTACCTTCTTCATTTCCTTCTCTCCCATATGATTTGTGCCTTGACTTAATTATCTCTCTAAATTTTACTTTCCCATCTTCATCATGCTTTCCTCAACATACTCAGCATTATCACTCAACCTTGGAAGACCCACTTTTTCAACCTATACCTTCTAATTATGAAAGTGGCAAAAATAAATGTTTGAAAGGGGAAATCAGAAATTTTTATTTTTTTCCTAGAGGAAGATTCTTTTAAGTGTGCTTTCAGAAAACTTCTCTTTCAAACAGAAACATGGCAAGAAAAGAGACCCAAGGGATTCCTCACAGAAGAATTTAATTTTAAAAAAGAAAAAAAAGATATGACAGGTCCCATGAAAGATGAAGCTGTCTCTGCAGCATGGGTACTGGGCACTGGGCTGTATGTGTCATTGGGTGAATAAAGTTTGTACCAAGCGGGAGAAGACACTGGGAAGTAACTCTGTAATGTCATTGGTCTTGGGACAAATTGGAGTTGTCACCAGCTAAAAATATTGGGATACATGGTAATTTCCTTGGTCAAAACAAAGACTTGAATTTGCAAAGATAAGGGTGAGTAGCCAAATTCAGCCTTAAGAAAAAAAAGGGGGTAACCTCCCCAAAAAAGAGAATTTAGGAAAGTGAATCCAGAATAAGTACACAGAATGCAATGTAACCAAAGTAGAGAACTTTCCTCCATGGTATAAAAAAGTATGCCATGTGTCATATTGAGCAAATGGTATGGAATCTGAGACTTCTAGCATATAGCCAAAACCTATTTTGTATCCAAACAATTATAAAAGGACGCAGCATGTGGCATAATAAAAACTTGACCTTGTCTGATTCTTTATCTTTAGCAAAAATTACCACATGATTTTGAGAAGGAATTTGTGATCAGTAAGGACATATCTGTGCTATACATATTGAAATTAACTATGTATGTGTATCAGTCAGAATCCCAACAGGAAACAGAATTCACTTCAGATGGTTGAAATGAAAAGACTTTGAAAGAAGACTAAATCAGTGTGGGTTTTGGGTTAAGAAAGTAAGCAAAGAATGACGAGATACTCAGAGACTAGCAACAACGGGCAGCTGCTCCCATCCCCAGAGGAACTAAAACAATGCAGACACAGCCACTTGAAGAGAACTACAGTCAAGGAGGGCAGAGCTGTTGCCAGAGATGTGATACCGAAGCAGGGAAGAAGTGTCCCAAGATTTTTCTCCTGCCTTCCAGTCTCCTGCTAGTATTTTCTCTTGGCCAGTTCCCTCCTGAAGCTGGTCGGCGGCTACGCCCAATGTATATTTGTAGCCCTTAGGAGTCAGCATCTTGGGGCACAGAGCGTTTTAGAGAAGGATGAATAAGGGGCCTGAGTAGAGGAAACACCTTGTACGATGTATAACGTATTTGACTTAGTAAATTTGTGTGATGAATTGAATTGTTGGTCCTTATTTTACACTCCCCTGTAGTCGTCTTATAAATCCACATTCAAGTTCACTTCCCACCTTCTGACTTTAAACTTGGCCGTGTGACTTACTTTAGCCAATGTTAGCATATGTGATACAAAGAGAGGCATAATCTTGCTTGCCCAGATGGTTTGCCCTCTTGTACATTTGCTGTTGCCGGGAGAGTACTCTCACTGGAGGATAGATACTTGAATTGGGTCCTCTCCTACCCTCCCCAAAATGACCCGTAGAGCAGAGTTCCCCAACCAACCCACAGACTTGCAGCCTGAAGCAGAGTTTTTCCAGTTGACCTGTGAGAGTGAGAATAAATGATTGCTTTTTTAAGCCACTGAATTTTGCAGTGGTTCGTTACACAGCAATGCTACATCCCTCACTGATACAGCATGCATGGTGCTCATTACATGTACTACCCTTTAAAAATCCTGAGTTATTAAAATTACACTTCAGATAAATTGAAAGATACAGCCATCTGAAACTGAGAGAATCCAATCAATACTGTGGTCACTATCTAGTACTATCTGGTACTCTTAAGTACTAATTTTAATTCAATAGACGGGATATCGGGTGTTACAAAATCAGTGCCCTGATAGAATCTTAAAACTTGTCTTGCATAAATTATTGGAGAAACCCTTCTTATTCTTTTTCCTACTTGTGTTATTATTTATTTTATTTTAGCAATATAGCATTTTATACATATAAAATTATTTAATATACATGTAGGGTGTATGCATAACAGAATAATACATTCCTCAAATCCCCTTCCCCCTGCATGTACTAGAACATTTTCAGTATTAAGAATCTATCTAATGGGCCGGCCCGGTGGCTTAGCGGTTAAGTGCGTGCACTACTGGAGGCCCAGGGTCAGATCCTGGGCGCGCACCAACGCACTGCTTCTCCAGCCATGCTGAGGCCACGTCGCACATACAGCAACTAGAAGGATGTGCAGCCATGACATACAACTATCTACTGGGGCTTTGGGGAAAAAAAAAAAGGAGGAGAATTGGCAATAGATGTTAGCTCAGAGCCGGTCTTCCTCAGCAAAAAGAGGAGGATTAGCACGGATGTTAGCTCAGGGCTGATCTTCCTCACAAAAAAAAAAAAAAAGAATCTATCTAAATGCCTTTCTTCTATTTTATTCTCCTGTCTTTCTGATTAGTAAAAATAATATCATACTGAACATAATCTTTGGGTACTTAAAAATACATTAGTTTATCTAAGATTCATCTATACTCTTTTTTGTTTCTCTATTTGTTTTTGTTGCTGTCTACTATTCGGTTGTGTTTACATACCATACTTTATTCAATAGTTTTCTTGTCAATGGATATTCCCAAACGCTACTTTCCTTGGGCGCAATGTTGTATAAAAGGGGATAGTCATATGGAAAGAAGGAACTATAATTAAACTTACTGGTTAGTATTATGCCACCACAATGTGTAGGATACCAATTCTAGGAAATGTAAATTATTCTAAGTGTTCCTGGGCTTATATAATACAGATTTTGAGTACCTTACTCTCTTAGATTATAACGAGCCTAAAAGGATTGCTGTCAGAAGCAGATCAAAAATCTGGCCATTGAGAAATTAGCTACATTTACCAAAGGAAATAAACTAACATTTATTTAACACTTACTAGGTACACAGGACATTAAACTTACTCCTGCTACAGGTGTGATGAAGAACTCTTAATGGGAACAGAAAACATGTTAATATTTATAAAATTGAGGAAGCTATTTGTGGCTTATTATCCCAGAGGGGAAAGTGATCCTTTCCACAGACACAGCTTTAAAACACCCCTAATCATTGCTGCAGGGCCTAAAAAAACAATGAAAAGACAAATATTCTTTACAGCAGGCTCAAGATCAGTTTAGAAAGGGAGGCAAGGGGCACCACAAAATGTAGCTATTTCTATTAACCGGCGAAAGTACATCAGAGAAGGCAAAACCTCCTGTAGAAATCAACAGATAAAAATTCAGAAACAAAGACTCTGCATGAGATAATGCACCAAAACTTTCTGTGATTAACAGAAAAAGTCCTGAAGTAATAAACGGCTCTCCTAACCCCGGTAGTTTGAAGCAAGATAATGGGGACCCTCTAAAGAGAATACTTTTATGTTCATTAATAAGAAAAATGCAAAGTTCACAAGAAGAGTTAGCCATAGCTGTTTATCTGACGAAAGTGAGATTGATATCATAAGCCTTCTATATATATTTTATCCTTTATAGTGTCATTCATATATATATGTAACTGCTTTAATACCAAAAATCAAGTTCAGTCACTCTCAAAAAGCACTTTAGTCACCTTTACAAACTCCCAAGTGAAAAAAAAAAAAAAGAGGCTAGAGGGCCTATGCACTGAAATATCTAGGCGCGTGGACAGAGTGGGTGACCAAATCCTGATTGTTGGAGTTGAGGTTCTGGTGCTCAGTGGGGGCATCCTTAGGCAAGCAGCCCCTTCTTACACAGTACCATGCATATGCAGCTTAATTCTCCCTGATGTGCTATAAATAACATTGTCGCATAGCTAGTCAGAAGCAGAAGCTACAGAGCTTCAAACCGTTGCTTTAGTTCTCTTTCTTCCACTTCTTGCTGCCTAAGTGCCTCTCTCAGTTGTTAGCAACATCTGCTAAAAATACAGTGTTGAGACTCTTTGCTCCTAAAGCTGTATGTCTATTTAACTTAGGTAGCTTGAATGGCCACCATGCTAATTAAGATAAAGTCACTTCCAGAGAGAAAGACTGTACTTTAACCCCAACTAGCTATCTCTAAACTTTATGCCATTGGTCACAACATAGATGGAGTGAGAGACTATGAGGGGATGAGAGCACATTCACAATCATTAAAGGAAAACCAACTCTAATACAGGCTATATTGCTGTTAGACCATCTGTACCATCCTTGCATCTAGGATTGTGCATTACATTATATGATATCCTTGCCAAGGACAATTAAAAGTCTTAAATATATAAGGGATTATTATACCAAAGATGCTATTTAGCTGCCAGCCATCTGGAGATGAGCTTAAATTTTAGCTGATGGGATTTAGAATACTCATGATCATTGCTATTATTATTGATGGAACATTCCTGGAGTATGGATCAGTGGGCAAGAGATGTTTGACAACATGCTGATGTGGGATTAGAAGCTCTGGCATTATAACAGGTTTCCAAGGGAAACTTGTAGATTTCCTTTCCAGGAAATTGTTGATAGACATCTTGCAGTCTGGAGTGGGGAAAATCTCTCCGGCCTTAATTAGAACTGACGATCTAATATCTAGATGTCCCTTCCACACCTATGACAGAGAAGTAATCTCAAGACAATACAAAGAACAAAGCATCATGTCAAATAAATTGTTCGTATCCTCCTTAAAGTCTCTCTCTTACTTGTAGCAACAGGTGAATCTGAGCACCAGTTATAAGAATAATATAAACCATCTCACAATTAACTATGGTGTATGTAGGTGCATGTAGATAACCTGACAGCTATTATCCTTATCGTTTAATCATAATTTAAATTAGATTTAAAAGAAGAAAAACAGACTTGGTAGTAAATATCTCATTGAAATGGTTACAGTGTCTTTCTATGGAGTATTGTCGAATGATGGTAATGATTTTATGAGATAAAAGACTATGTTTGGGGAGTTCTTGGTACGTGTATGAGTAAGCTCATCAGACTTCTCTAATAAAGTTTTCCCTTCCCTGTACTTGATTTAACACAGGGATCTAGTCCTACTCTATTTTGGCATCATGTTACACATACCATAGAAGTTTTTAATAATAGCAACCCTTTAAAGGAGCACTCATACCCCAAGCTTCTTTGCTCTCCCATTGCTTCCACCTCTACTCAGATCTTTCATTGTTTCCTTTCCTTTTGACTATTTTGGTTCAATGGTTGTTTTATCACCTTGAAAGCACATTATATCATGTGGAAAACAGGTACCATGCTGACTTCACTTCTGCTGGAATATGCTAGATCGCACTCTCTCCATATGCTCTTCAACAAGACACGACGTTATGAAATCACCTTTGCTCTCACCCTTTCAAACAAACTTTTGCAACTACAGATCAAGACTTTTAAAGTTCACTTCCTGATTTGCAGCAGCTCATTGAATGTTTTCCAAGCTTCAAACGTGCTGTTGCAAAGGAACGGTGAAGCCTTTAATGTTTGAAAGCAGCAGGGATTCACTTCTTTAATGGAGAAAATTCAAATTTGCATTTCCAAGCTGGCAACGTGGGGCCTCACATTTCCTACAATCTGTTGTGAGGCCTGCAGGTGTAACAACCCTGCCGCATGTCTAAATGAGCACAACAGCTCCTCCTATATGCTGCAATTAAGGGTTTGTCTCCCCCTCTTCCATCTGCTTGCTATAAATCATGTTCAGAGATCCATTTAGTAGAAGGAGGCAGCATTTCTGCTTTGTTTTCTTCTCATTGTGAATCTTCTGATATCCCTGACCATTAATAGGTAAACCAAGTAGCATTCCCATGCATTTAATAAAACTGCATCACAGGGGCCAGCCTGGTGGCATAGCGGTTAAGTGCGTGCGCTCTGCTGTGGCGCCTGGCACTCGGATCCCACGCGCGCACGACACACTGCTTGTGAAGCCATGCTGTGGCGGCATCCCACATAAAGTAGAGGAAGATGGGTACGGATGTTGGCCCAGGGCCAGTCTTCCTCAGCAAAAAGAGGAGGATTGGCATCGGATGTTAGCTCAGGGCTGATCTTCATCACACACGCAAAAAAACAAAAAACTGCATCACATTAAACACAGACTAGAAATCAAATCTCAGCCTTCAAAAGAACACAACGGGTACAGTGTCTTTTGCTTCCCTACCATCCCATCTTTCGCCTCTCATCTAAGCTTACACAGGAGATACTAGGGCAGCAGCAGTACTAACAGAATATTAGAATTAGAAGACCAAGAACAATAACGTTGGTCAGTCTCTTCCTGTGTGATCCCGTGCAAGCCTCCTAACTTTTCAAAGTTTCTACGTTCTTCTCTAAAATAAGGGAAAAATTGAGTCAGTGTGAGGAATAAATGAGATTATGCCATCTATCTATCCGATAAGCCACTCAGCACACATTTATCAAAGACCAATTTACTCTATGGCTCAGGGTAAGAGAGATAACAATAAATAAGGTAAAATACTGATCCAAAGAGAAAAGCACTGTTAATCATAGCACATCATACTTTTATCAGATGTCACTGTTACAGCCTAGGGTGGTAGTTCAGAACTAGCTACGCAGTCAAGAAGCAGAACTGATAATCTTATCATTTGTAAGCATAGACAATAAACCTGTAGTGATGTAGGCACTAAAAAAAGTAAGAAATTTGGAGACAATTGTATTGCTTTTGTAGTAGAGATTCTGGAAAAAATCTGATGCAGAAAAACATTTTTTTCTTGTTTCAATCTGGAAGATATAAAAAACAGTTTGTGTGAATCAAATTATTGTTTATAATGGTAGATAGTAGTTACAAAGTTATATTGTTGCTTTATTTCCAATGCTATTGCCTAAATATAAAACTGCCTATATTTACCAAATAAGTGGAAAGAAATATGTCTTCAATCTTCAATTGAATCAAAAGAAAATTTGATATAATTCCATCTTTTTTTTTCCTTCACAGTGAAGGTGTAGCTCACAAAAATCAAGGCAAAATTATTAAGCAGTAGTTGGGTCCAGCCCTGTGCTAGGCCTTGTGGAGAGATATTAAGTAAATTGAAGCATAAATTTTATTTTTAGATAGTTTACAATCTGTTTGAAAGAAATAGGCTTGACATATATGAAACAACTAAAACACTGTGTTACATATCAGGATAGTACACAAATTTCACTGGATTGCAAGCTCCAAAATACTTATACAATAAAAAATGATCATCGTAAGATAGAAATTTCAAGGAAGACCTCTCTGAAGATAAATTCTACAAGAAACTCACAGATGGGGCTGACGTTTCAGTCCCTTTGTATGTCCCTGGTACTTAGAAAAGAATCAGATCCATATATATACTCAATAAATATTGAATGGAATGTATTGCCACTCACTGAAAAAATATAATTGAATCTATTGCTATGAATTCGGTTATAAAGATACTAAGGCAAAGAAGTTGCAGTCCAGATGGGAAGAAAGACACGTAAACCAGTCATTGTGGCGGACCTGTGTGAATGCTTTCAGAGAGGTGGTTGTACAAGGAACAGCAATGGCATAAGGGAGAAAATGAGCACTCTGCTCTGCATAGGCTCTCCAAGGAGGAGATCTTGTGAGATATGGGGATTTCTCCTGGAGTGCAAGGAGCAAAGCATTTCAAAAAAAACAAAAGGCCCAGAAATGTGAAATAATGATGTTACATTTGGGGGATGTGAGTAACTCAACATGGCTGGGATATTGAGCAAGTTTACTCTATTTCAGGATGAGCCCAAAGGTTTCAGAGTTCAGCAATGGTTTCAAATTGATGGAATGTACATGAGAAAGCCTTTCATGCCAGGGAACAACATGGGTAAGACATTGGTCATGATGAGGAGTGGGAGTGGGGCGGGACAGGGAGGTATTGGGAAAGATCAGGCACTACCAGGGCAAAGACCAGTGGTTCCCAAACTCCATTGTGCATCAAAATCCCCTTGTGTAAACAGATACTGCTGGGGTCTCACCCCCAGAGTTTCTGGTTCAGTAGGCCAGGGGTGGGGCCCTAGCACTAGCATATCTAAGAAGTTCCCAGGTGATGCTGATTCTGCTGGTCCAGGAACCACACACTGAGAACCACTGGTATAGAGAAATAGAATTGTATAAGTAATGCAGGACCAGCTGATGAAAGGTTTAAAATCTTGGGATCAAGAGTGTGGACTGAATCATATAAATGTTAATATGCCATAATACCTTCTTAAACCCCATAATCCTCAGATTTAAAGTGTGAAAATATAAAGCAAGAGTGAGTTTATGTTTCAGAAACAATAATTGTCAAAAATATAAAAGCCTACGTCTTCAAATTTTAGAGAGGATGTGGAAAAATGAAACTTTTATACACTACTGGTAGAAGTGTAGGTTGGTATAACACTTAGGAAAGAGATTTGGCAATAACTAGGAAACTTGAATATGCTCATATCTTAAGATCAGGAATTCCACCCCCAGGCATGTTCCCCAGAAAAACTCTCATGATTGTGCACATGGAGACTCGTACAAAAAAATTCATTGTAGGGTTGTAAAAATATCTATTTTGATATAGCTATCATATATCATGTATATATAACAACAAGAAAACGAATTAATAAATTATTATATACAGGATTCTGTTGAATAAATTTTTAGTTAAAATGAATTAAAGATATATACATTAGCATGTTTAACAAAATGTTAAAGAATACATACAATATGATGCCTTCTTATAACATAAATGTGTAAAGAAATTCTATATGTTAATTGTTAATGCGTACACATTTAGTCAGTGTATAAAACTACATGATGGCATATGCCAGATTGAGAAGAGTGATTACCTCTGCTTTCGATGGGAATGAAATTGGAGACAAGTATAAACAGGGGCTTACATTTGCGAGTAGTTTTTTCCTTCAGCTAGATAAATGCTTTTTTAAAAATACTATTATCTATATTTGCATGCAAAAGTTAGTTTCTAATTCCAAAAATGAGAATGCCATAATAAAAGTGATGCTTTAAAAATAGTACTATAATAAGTTGAATTTATTTTACACAATGGATTGAGTGGGAGTGACAGGGTAAGATAAAGGCCATAAAGATGCCTGTTGAGAGGTTATTGTTCAGATTTCCTTTATAGCCCCTGGATTTCTTGTTATTTCTATGACCTTTCTAAACAATGTTTACCACAGCACTCCACTTGAAGTTAATTGTCAGTAAAGTATTTTTTCAACAGCTTATATAAAGTTAAAATTCATTGACCTTATTATTAATAATTAGCCCCATTCAATTGAAATTGTGTTTGCTTACCTGATAAAAGTGGCAATGCTTAATATCTTAAGCAGGGTGAAGGAGTAGGGGCTGGTAGGGGAGAAACTCAAACACACTTGATTCTATAAAGTTATTTGCAGGTAATAAATTAAATATTATCTTTAAACATTCTATAATTTTCCTCTGCATAGACAAGTCTGGCCAACATTGTCAAAAAAGATCTTCACTTGTACAATTAATTTTATTTTTAATTTTTGGGTTATATTAATATCCTGATAACTGTCTTTGATGAAACAAGCAAGACATGTAAGAATCTCTAGGAAGAAATGAAAAATATTTCAGTCAATGAATTACTTAAGTGTAACTTTTCAGGTGTTTCTGCTATTATCTTTTCCTATTAGTCTCATTATTGACACTTCTCAATGGCTTTTGTGTATTACTAGTCGTATTAAGATTGGTAAATATTATGTAATCAATTATCAGAATTCAAGGATTTGAGCCTCGCCAGACATTAATGAATAATGAAATGAAACAGAGGGACAATTCTTGAGTAACTGGTTTATATTCTAGATTAATGTCACTGAAGCTTTCTTACCCATATCCACTTTTCTATGTTAGGCCAACTTTCATATTAGGAAAAATAACTTTCTCTTCTTATTAGCTATTCTTAAGGTAAGTGGTGGTATAATTTTTATTTTAAGCCTATCAAATAGAGCGCTGGAACAAGCAAATTTTGTGTGACATACATTTCATCATCTAACATGTTACGTTGGAACCATCAGCTCTTTGAATGTAACTGCAGAGTTGCTTTCCTATTTGAATTTCCTCTACGATTTTAGAAAAAGTCCAAAGTGGTGATGATGTATGTCCAAATTATTTCAATGGTGCCTGACAGCTAGCGAATGTTTGAAAATTCTCATTTTAATGTAACCAAGTGAAATGCACTTAGATGTAGTGAAAAATGATAATGATGATGATGATGATGGCTTGAATGCTCAAACTAGAATTGATAACTTGGTATCTAGGTCAAATTAAAGACAAATTGAAGCACAGACTTTAACTTGACCAATTGTTTATGTGTATTTTAAAAAACAAATAATTTAAATAATTGTGGATGAATAATGAGAAGCAAATTCTCACACATGGGAACATAATGTGGAGATAAAGAACATGGACACGGGGACCAAACTCCCAGGGTTCAAACCCTGGTTCTGCCACTTAGGCTGTATGACCCTCGGCATGTGAAATAGCCTTCTCATGCTTCAGTTTCCTTGGATGTAAATATGAAAAGAATGCTAGCACTTACCATTGAATTTGAAAATTAAATGACTCGGTGTCTGAAAACTAAATTAAAACAGTGTCTGTCAGGAAGTAATTACCAAAACTATGTTTATTAAATAAGTAAATTAACACTTATTACAAACAACCAGGACAGATAAAACTAGTATTGAGATGATGAGTCCTGTGGTTGAGCAGGTTATTAAACTCTTCATACTCATTTTTCATTTGCTTTCATGACTCCCCTCTATTTCCTGCTTCTTCTCCAAATTTGCATGTAAACTCTATAGATTAATAATAGAGGGGATTAAAGGGTAAATAATTACTATGTAACTAAATATTTCTTGCCTGATAATTAGTTTAGCATTGGTTTCTAGAAAGTGTAATTAATAAACTATAATTCTCTCTCCATCATAAAATATGTAATCTATAGTTGGTATAGAAGCATTTTTTAACAAGTGGGAACACTAAACTAGTCACCGTCTCAATTTTTTTAAATGAAGGAATTAATAAAATTGTACTGTCTTTAATAAAATCTTCCCCTCTACAGATAGGAGTTAATCACATCATGGAGTTCCATACCCCCTCTTACCTTTACAATAGCAAGAGGATTTTTGCAATCAATCAGGTGGAATGGCCTCTATGTTGCTGAATTTATGCTCAGAAATTGACCTTTTACATGGTATCCAGGACATCTCACTGCAAACCGGGTCTTGACTCTTAGAATTTGCAAGAATGGCATCTGATAGTTTCTCCCATGGCTTCTCCAGTTTCCCAATGTGCACATGTTATAAGAACTAATAAGTATTGTCATAATTATGTGCCAATTACTGTTTAAAGTATTTCATATATATTAAATCATGTTTATCTTCACAAAAATCTTTTGAAATATCTATTATTATTATTATTCCAGCTTTACTAATGAAAAAATTATGACAAAAAACAAGTTAAATAACTTGTTCAAAATCACAGAGAAAGTAGCAGACCTGGTATTTTAACCTGGACAGTTCAACTTTAGAAAACATGCTTTTAACCATTTGAGTATACTGTCTCTCCCACATTTCATGCCTTGGACTTAAGATGGCACCAACAATAGTTAGATTGTGACGTGGTTGCACCAAAGTCCATCTTTGGGAGCTGGCATGGGAGGACATGGTTGAAGGTAGGTGTATACAGTTATTAATACCCTTAACATCAAAATGACGCAGAAGTTCAACCTTGTAGTCAATGTATTTTACTTTCTAATACAAAATAGTAAATCATGCTTGATAAAAAGTAGGTAAACATACTTACATGATATTATTTTCTTTCAGTATCTTTTAAATCCCATATTATTGATCTGTAAGATATTATGCCCTCTTTTAACAACCTAATTTTATTACTTTAAAGACATGAGGATGTACACTTTATTGTATTGCCAATCAATATTAAAAGCCATAAAAGTGTTTTCTTTAAATGAGCAAAGCAATCGAGTATCTGTAATGTGAAACATCTGTTTGAGAGAATGTTGTTCATAAGCTTTTTTTTTTTTTAGCTTTTTGGAAACATCTTTATTACAAGTTTTCTTAGACATTTCACTGCGTGCATGACAGAATGGGCATCACCTATAAGTTTCTAATAGCAACTGACTGTCCTTTTAGTATATCTTTTCTTTAACTTGTAAGCTTTACTATTTCTTCAGTTTTGACCCATTCCAAGGTACAGCATGACAAAAGTAAGATTTTTTATAATAATTTATCCTTGTTTTTAAAAAGAACTCTATTAAATTAAAACATATATTATCATTTCAAAATACTCCAAATATATTCCATACCAAAAAGTTTTAAATATTCTCATTTTCCCTTTTCCTTATTTTTATGGGATATGATTTTAAAATTATATAATTTTAAAACTGAAAGTGACCAGAGTTACCTAGTCTAATCCTCTGATTTTTTAAAATAAGGAAACTGAGTTCCAAACAGATTAGATTATTTCCCATTTTCTTGGTTTATTTCTTAACTGAAAGATGTCTTTTTACATTCACCCCTGGTTGACTTTTCTACTCCAATATATGAGAAGAAATCATGAATATATTTTCCATGATGAAAGTGTATAATTGTATAATCTTCTCTCACAGTTAAAATAAATCTTCTCTAAGAGTTAAAATAAAAGCACACTTTGGAATAAGATGAAAACAAACAATTAGAATTAATCAAAGTTTTCTCAATAGCGTTGGAAACAGCTCAGAGAAGTTAATCTTAAAATATCTCAAGGCAGGTACTGCTGTGTTGCCGTAAACACTGTCTTTATATACCACAAAACAGTATCTATTATAGAATAGTTTTCATATGAAATATACAACCTGAAGGAAAATGATTCATGTTAGTGAGGAAAAATAAACACATTATTTAATTTGATATTTTGAGACATTGTGGTTTTCCTTTAATTTTTAAAAAGCCCTTTTTGTTTATGAAAATAAAACACAATTATAAGTCACTAATTAAAAGAGTTTTGTAAGAACAAATTTGTAATGTGTGCTCTGTTTTTACGGAATTTATACTGCCATTGAGGAAAGATCCAAAATAAATAAAGTTCCATAATAGTATAGCTCCTGTGTCTGCACTTAGGCATTTTGGAAAGTATTTAAAGAAAGATCATAATGACAATCTTTCATTTTTGGCTTTGTAGGATACATAACTTTTATTGGAGTCATATAAAAATATCAAGAAAAGATTCATAACAAATCGGAAGTAAACGTGAAAATTCCACCTGGTACATAAAATCCCAAGATTATAAAGGGATTACCCTAACATGACCATCAGGAAAGTTCCCTCATCCAAATGAAATATCCCTGCACCATAAAATTTAAATCAACCAAAATTATTGAGTAAAACTATAATTATACTTAAGTCAAAGGGAAAAACAAACAGCCTCCGAGAATATTTTTAGAAGTATATGATATTTATAATCAAGAGGAAAACATTGTTTCTCTGGATAAAAATCTAAAAATGTAATTGGGTTGCTTTATAACTCTCTTATTGGTGGAAGCTAATAAAAATATATGACCAGAAAAGTCAATATAGAAAACAAAGACATTAGGAGACATAGCATGATTTTGTATAGTGTGGTCAGAAGTGTATCATAATGAATATAGAGGATTATAATAAAATTTTTGGCTAGTGAGGCTGTCATTTTGCTATAAATGTTCAGTAGTTATTCAGTGATTTATTTAATTTAAACTATAAATCACTTGGAAGTAAGGAAGCTTAACTAGAAGCCAAAGAAGTAGACAGTGAATTTATTATGTAGAAAGTAGTCACAGTAAAAATGAAATGACCTGTTTCTCATCTTTTATCAGCTAAATAGTAGTATGTCTACAATCGACATGTGGTAAACTGTTATGCCATATGAAGATAATTTAATTTTCTTTACTACATAAGCTAATTGAACATATAAAGCTAAACTGATTTTTTTTCATTCTCAGAGGCTGAAAATCATTAGATACTACATTGGGTTTTTTTTGAGTAGATATGGTTTGAGTGACAAAAGAGACTGTAAAATGCTTGCTTCTTCTGTATTTTAAATGGCTGTCTTTTTCCCATAAGCAGAAAAACTTTTGCCCAAAAGACATTCTTGTGAAGTCTTTGTGAGAAGAGAGTGCAAATTTTAGGGTAATTTATCTGAGAAACATCAATAATAATGAAAACAGACCCAATTGGAGCTGCATATGAACTCTTTAGGGATTTTCCAAAGGGTACACTTCAAAAACTTAGCACACATAAACTGAAAACATAAAAGCTGAAAGATTCAAATATGTAATAGCCAGGTGGAGAGAGGGTCAGATAATTGTGGTGATGGCCTAAATGATCTTAGAATGCCGTCAGTATAGCCTCATTCAGAGAGGAATATAGATTTTTAGAAAGTTCAAGTTAACAGCTTATAGGACAATCACTTAATGTGAGATGTGTCATACTTAGCCTGGAGAACTGGTGGTTCTTACTGAATGAATGAAAAGAAAAATACTAGCAGATGAGTAATACTGGGATTATTAATGCCCGTTTCTTTGTAAGTGTTTTTCCTTTGTGTTTTACTCATTATTAGAGACATCTCATCCATCATCATGCTACTAATATGCCATATTAGCCTCTTTACCACAAAAATATTTGGGATTTGGAGAATTTCATATTTAAGATCTAGCGAGTACATTTATCATCATACACTGCCACAATCCAGCCCTTGTCTTTTTCAGTTATTGTAAGAGCGCTGATGAATAGAATAATAGTTTTATCTCCTCTTATTAAACCGGCAAGGGGACAGCATATACTCAGTATACACTATGAATGATGCCATTTATAGTTTCATTTTCAACAATAATGTTGAAACCAAGCTAGTTAATTCATGAGAGTTGAGTAAGACAATCATAACTAAATTGTTTTTCAGTATGATAGAAGGAAGATGTCCTAGAACAGGCAGCTGTAATCTAATTTCCAGATATTTCCACTTAAAATGATCTTCTGACTACCATTCTTTTCTATTGTAGGGTAAATACTGCCATTTTGTTTTTTATCTGGTATTAACACTACTCCTGATTCCAGTAATAGAACACTGATTTTCCCTTACATGCAGTCTTGCTAGGAATTTCTTCTCTGAGATCCTGTATCTGAATGGCACTGCCAAATAGAGATCATTTTCCCTAGCCAAGGTGTGGTCAGATTATCTTTCTTGGGAATATGAACTTTGAGCCAAATGTACCTGCAAGATCAACCATTTTGTTCCACTGAGATTATCCAGTGGTTCCTGCTACCAAGATCTCAAGAACCATTCTAGTTCCTGTCCTCTCCAAAGCCTAGTTCTTCAACTTCTTTTATTTTGTGACACAATCTATTTCCTTCCAATTGTTTCCTTTTTTGCTGAATTTAGAGTTGATTTACTTTGCTTTCAAGTAAAGAAATTTAACTTTCGTCTCCATTACATTCATTCATTACCACCCCATTCACTATTCTTTCATTAATTCACTCATTCATCTAATAAATATATATTGAACAGCAGATGTCTGAAATGCAATTGGGAAAACATTCTTCCTCCCTTAAGGAATTTGACATCTCCTGAGATGTCCAGCAGTTGGCAAACTTTTTTGTAAAGCACCAGATAGTAAATGTTTTAGGCTTTGTGGACCATATTATCTCCCTTGCAACTGCTCTGCAGGTGTAGTATAAAAGCAGTAATAGACAATATGTAAATAAACAGGAGTGGATGCATTACAATAAACTTTATTTAAAGATACTGAAATGTGTGGTTCATAAAATTTTCATATATCTTGAAATAACAATTTTCTTTTTATTTTTTCAACTATTTCAAAAAGTTAAAAAACGTTCTTAGCTTGTGAGTCACAGGGAAATAGGCAGTAAACCAGATTTTACTGAGCCCTGAAATGGGCAGAAAAGAATATGGTTATTTGTAAGTAATATAAATAAGCAGTAAAAGTTGGGTAAGGAGGACTGTCTTAGTAGTAAATACAAGGTAGAAAAGAGTTGTAGACATATGAACCTAACTGAGTATTTGAAGGAAGAAAGGACAGGGGAAGCCTTGCTGGAGGAATTGCATTGAGCTGTACCTTGAGAGTAGAGCAAGAATGAGCTAAAATAAAAGAGGAGATAATAGAGTGTTAAACCAGAGGGAATAGCAATTATGAATGCCCACAGGAGAGGCAGAGAATTGCAACCTAAAATAGCTGGGCACGAATAGTGGACAGTGTGAGGGAAGTAAAACTCAAGCTTAAGAATGCCCTCGGTGTTGGGGGGCCGGCCCCGTGGCTTAGCGGTTAAGTGCGTGCTCTCCACTACTGGCTCCCCGGTGTGGATCCCGGGCGTGCACCGACACACCGCTTGTCCAGCCGTGCTGGGGTGGCATCCCACATACAGCAACTGGTGGGATGTGCAGCTATGACATACAACTATCTGCTGGGGCTTTGGGGAGAAAAAGGGAAAAAAAAACAAAAACGAGGAAGATTGACAATAGATGTTAGCTCAGGGCCAGTCTTCCTCAGCAAAAAGAGGAGGATTGGCATGGATGTTAGCTCAGGGCTGATCTTCCTCACAAAAAAAAAAAAGGAAAAAAAAAAAAGAAAACCTTTGGTGCTCAGCTATGGATAGTCATCTTCAACTTGTGCTTACTGCACCAGCAAGGAGAGGGAGCTGCATAGCGAGGGGGAAAGGGAGACTACCTTTGAAAGAGAGCTATTAAAAATTAAATCAGTCATTATGAGAATAAAATGAATGTTGTTATATTTCTTAACATTTTACGTTTTCATTTTGTATGCTATTTATTTTAAATCCTTATGAGAAGGAACATAAAAAATGTTCGGTGATTCTAAAATTTTAATTTAGGCCAACTAATAACTTGGGTTAAGTGTTCTGGATTTCAGTTTAAGAGCAATGCGAACCATTGAAAGGCTTTAGGCAAGAAAACTCATGGTGGGAAAATTTGGAGAAGAGAGCCAAGGACATGACTTAAGGAACTGTTGCTATAACTTTCCAATAGAGAGATGATGATGGCTGACTATGAAGGAGTGACCGTGGAAACAGAGAGAAATGGACTCACCTCTGGTGCTATTAACTAGATTAATGGGCCAGCCCTGGTGGCCTAGTGGTTAAGTTTGTCGCTCTCCGCTTTGGCAGCCCGGGTTTGGCTCCTGGGTGCGGACCTACACCACTTGTCTCTTAGTGGCCATGCTGTGACAGTGGTTCACATACAAAAAGAGGAGGATTGGCAGCAGATGTCAGCTCAAGACAAATCTTCCTCAGCAGAAAAAAAAAATAAGTTTAAATAAATAAATTAGAAAGCCCTTAATGCTTCACTGGATATGGAGAATAATTGTGAAAGTATAGGAAAGGAGGGCTCCCAGGTTTCTGATTGGAACAAATCCTATGGACTTCTCCACTACATAGGGAACATGGGAGGAAGAAAAGCAGGTTTTGGAGGGAAAAGAGTTTGGATTTGACATATTGGGTCTGGTGTGCTTTTAAACTTCCAGGTAAAGATAACAAGTAGGTTATTGGATACATCAGAAAAGAGATCTGGATTACTGACTTTGCTGTATTTTAGAAATTCATTATAATTAGTATTTTGGAAATTCATTATAATTAATTTACTAAACACATATTGTGTATCAGGCATTTTACTAAAAGTTTTGTGTGCATCTTTAATTAATCTTCACAAAACCTGCAAGGTATTATTATTATTACTATTATTATTATTGTTGTTGTTTCTACATTATTAGTGAGAAACTAAAGGTCATGTATATGTATTTTGTCAAAATTATTGGAGTTAGGAGTAAATGGCAAAGATGTGATTCAAGAGGCAGATTTATGAGCTTCCAGAAGCAACATTCTTAATCACTATGTTGATCCAAGCATAATATGAGAAATGGTTTCCTTCCAGGTTAAAAGAAGTAATTCAGGGGAGAAAAGTCAGGCAAGATCTTTTCACTTCTGGAAAACAATTTTTCTAATTGCCTTCCCTATAGTAATGTAGTTTGTCAAGTCTTTTAAACAATTTTAGTAAGCAAAGCAAAGAGTAGAAAGATTATAAATGTAATCCCTTTACATCTACATAAAATGAAATTCCTGTAAATCAGCTTAGAGTCTATGAAATTTTAATATACTTGTGGGTACTTTCATACATTGCCCATGATTTGCCCAAATTAACAAACCTAATAGACATTATAACGTCTATAATAACAATACCTAATAGACGTTCTCAACCCAAATCATGACTGGTAATGGTTATTTTGACCATTTGTGAACATATCTAATTCAAAGTCTACAGTTAACAAAGTAAGTGCAGTAAGCATACGACATAATGACAAAACAGTATCTATAACAATTATGTTCTCTTGGGTTAGTATGGCACATCAGATTTCACCAAGGTTTTCCCATAGAAACAAGAAAATTTATTTAAACGTAGTAAGAGGAAAATAACCATCCCTCTTTTTTGCCATTGAAATTGAAACAGAATGTGTTGGATGCTAAGTACTGCATTAGTGGGTAAATTATACAGAATATACTCATCTCCTCTTTCTGCCCACTAATATAATTTATAGTGCAGTAATAGCCATCATTTATTAGAGATGTGATGCATGTAAATGCTCCCCATCCTCTTCTTTCTGTAGACACTTTAGAGTGATCCATGCCATTAGGTAATAGACAGCTTTCTTGTTACATATGTTTTGTAGAGTGAATGATGTGACTAAGTGAAGAATTGCACGTCTCAATGTGGACTAATACATAAAGGAGCTATTGGAACTAAAAATTACATGTGGGACTCTTTCTCCATCAAGAAAAAAACAGCAATTTGATGAATTATGGGAATCATAAGTTCCCTCTACCTCAAGGCTTCTCAATTTTGACATTATTAATATTTGGACCAGAGAATTCTTTGTTGTGGAGGATTTGCCCATGCATTGCAGGATATTCAGCAGTATCCCTGGACTCTACTCACTAGACGCCAGTAGTACCTCCTCAGTAGTGAAAATCAAAAATGTTTCCAGATACTGCCAAACATCCCCTATGGGGCAAAATTGTCCCTGACTGAGAACCATTGCTTAATATAAAGTGTCCTAAATCATAATAGTGTCCATAATGTATTTACTTGCATATTTTGCCTCATTTATTAATTAGCATCATTATCTAATCAGAAAAAATTGACCTGTAGAATATTTATGGGATATATTTTGTAGGTAAATAGGATGGAATTAGTTAGTGAATATGAAGTGTAACAACTGTATCAGGGTAGATTAAGATACTGGGAATTCTGCCACATGAAATTTTGACATGTGCATTTGATTTCATACAATTACTTTGGAGAATTTTTACCTTTCTGCATAAAAATTAACCTTCAAGTGGCTGAGGTTAAAGAGTATATATACAAGAAATGAGGGAATAATAAAAATAAAAGAGGAACAAATGTTTAAAAGAATTACTGTGCAAAGGAAAAAGGAAAGTGATTAGAAGTTGGAGAAAGCAATTCTCAAAAGCTCTTCTTCCAAGAAACAATTATCTCAGAGCTCACTTCAGAGAAAATTTAAGTAGTATATGGTGGAATAGACTATTTTTGTATCACACAGATTGATTATTCTGCTCTGGATCAGACAGGAAAATTATGCAATCTTGTTGAGCAGTTAGAATACTTGGAGTAAATGGCAGTAAAGTGTTACTAACATAAGAGAAATTAGCTAACATGAGAGACAATTCTAATTCATTAATGTAAAAAAAAAACCTGCAAAAACTATTTACCACCAGAACAAACTCAAATTCTGAATAAATTGTTTTTTGAGATGAAAGAGAAAGAGTATTTGGAATGCTGAGAACCAAGTCACAGTTTTTAACAGACTGAAATTAAATTAAAGCTGATAACACAGTTTTAAATTCTCAAATGAAAATCTTTGCATTTCAAGGAACTAAAGTGCCGTGGATATATGATGCAATTGTGTTGAATTACTTATTAATGTCATATTAATTTCAAGCGTGCTTTTACCTGTGTACAAAAGTTTTTTGATGGTTTTGGAGCAACTAAAAAGAATTTTTACCTGAACACAATTTAGTCTTCATTATTTAAAGCCACTTGCAAAGGCACTGTTGTAGGCTGCAGTGAATTCAGTTCTAGACTTGGAGATTGACAACATCCCGTGATCAAGAAATAAAGAAGCCAGAAACACTGATTACTTCACTTGCACTTTCATAAAATGTTCTATTATTTTTTAATTGTATCTTTGTACATTATTTTGATTTCCCTGTTTAAAAGATTGAATATGTGTATATGAAAAGACAAGTTAAAATTAATAATAGTTTATGTTTTTAGTTTTATATACTCAAATTATAATTACGGCATACAGAACATTTTTATATGTAGTCTAATGTAACTTTCAGAAGTTACCTTGGAAGAGTAGCTGTGAAAAATTTACTGCAGCAAAATGTTAGGTTTAGCTATATTACAAGATCACTTAGAGTTAACAGTTAGAAGAGTCTGAGATTAGAATCCAAGGCAAGTAAGCAATGTCTTTAAAGTACATTGAAATTTACAGGTAAAGTTACAGAAACGTTAGTGTAACTTTACTTTGGCCCCAGCAAGCTTTACGAAGTTTATTTCAGGTAAGTTTCATGATTTTATAAACATGTCATGTTTAAACCTCTCTCTCTATGACTTTCAACATGCTTTTGCTTTCATATAAAATATCTTCTCCTTTACCCTCTGACCCTATCTGTCTGTCTATGCACACTTTCAGACACGCATAGATTGCAAGATCACTAGGAACATTTTTTGAGCAATAGCTTAGAAATATCTTTCCACTCACTTCCTAGAGCTATTAGAGTCATCACATTTGATTTGCACCTAATTACACTGCATAATGTGCTATTTGCTGTCAGTTTAAGTATGTTTTTCTTATCTCCTCAACTGTATTGTAATTTGTTTGAGAAAGGGATATGTATGTTCATAATTCTTCTAGTTCCCAAAGAGTGGAACTAGAATGCATAATGTATATATTTGTAGATGATTAATTCTATACTGGTCTTTAATTGATATTTTGATAATAAAATACTAGGTTCATTGTTTACTTATTGACATAAACTATATTAAGCATGGAGGATTGGGCAACCCTTCAATCTACTCCTGTTAATCTGTCATTTTGGTGACAGCTTTTATGTGTACATACACACATTCTCTCTCTCTCTCTCTCTCTCTCTCTCTCTCTCTCTCACACACACACACACACACACACACACACACAGAGAAATATCATGCCCCAAGCCCACGTCCTCAGGAACTTGGTTTTTGTTCGTTGGCTGTAGGATCACTACTCGTTCCTCTCAATTAATGTTACCTTTATTGGAAACGTTATACCTTGAGTATATTTATAAAACATGTTTCTTCTTATGAAGACTTAAAGATTATGATAATGGAAAGAATCTTGGATATTAAAGAAGTTAGATGCAAAAATTATTCTTGTCAGGCAAGCTTACCACCAAAACTCTACCGTGTTATTGTTCCAACTCTGATGCCTAGAGCAAACTTTCTAGGGTAAACTTGAAAATTAGCATAGATATATATATTCATTTGTATATTTATTTATATATATTTATATATTATACATATTTTCTATATTATTTATATATATTCATATATATTTATAAATATTATATTATATATTTATATATATTCATATATATTTATATTATATATTATAAATAATATTATTATATATTATGTATATATATTTACCTTGGAGTGAATAAATAAGTATTTACCTTAAAGTCCAACTAAAATGAAAGTTCAGCAGAATAATAACCATGTGCCTGCCTATCAATGTACTCCAACAAACTTCTGAAGAAAATATAGGAGTCCTTTTCTAATTTTCAAAGCATAAGATTGCACATGCTCATAAAGAATGCCCAAGCCGATTTCTAACTACCTGGATAATGATATATCATATGATGCTTATAGTTTTATTCAGAAGATTGCCCATCATTTTCCAGAAATGATCATCACTATTATCACTAATAAAATAATATATTCTCATTTATTGAGTTTTCTCAGGAAATATAATGCTATTTATAGGAAGAAACAAGTTAACAGCAATCCTAGTTCTACTTTATATTACAAATAGCTTTCATAATAAAATAATACACACATAAAGTTTAAAGGATTATAAACACATAAAGGATTTCTTTTCAAAAAATTTTCTTGACTCTTCTCTTGATCTCTAACATATGTATCATTTCTTAACCATAAGTTGTTCTATTAATAGAAGATGAAAATACACATTTCAAATTGTATATGAATTATTACTTGTTTTTTTGGATTATTACAGTAATATATGTTCATGGTAGGTTATGAAAGTGAAATTTAAGATATAACTTGGAAGGTGAATGCTATTTAACCAAGTCAGGGTCGGGAAACAGTGTTTCAAGCAGAGGGAACAACACAGGTGAGATGAGATAGCATGGAGCACCTGGGGGACTTAAAGCAATTCAAGGCTGCTGGATGGTTGGGTGGAAGGTAGGAAGTGGTGCCAAGTGGGAATGGTGAATAAGTAGGATCAATTATTCTGGGTCTCATCAGTCACTTGATATTAGAGTTTACCATAATTTTGCTGCAGTGCTGAAATAGATTGGAATAAGGCAAGTCATGAGGCAGAGTGACAAGATAAGAAGACATTGCAGTGAAATATAACAAAGAATATTTGTTTTATATGTGGCCTAAAGGAGCGTGATGCTCAGTGATGAAGCCCAGGATTTTGATGTGAGCAACAGTACGGTTTGCCATGCCATTTACTGTGACAGAATGCAGAGGAGCAGACCTCTATTAACAGTGTTTCAGGGACAGGGGTTGGGAATAGAATTGATTTTAGAGTTGTTTAGTTTGAGTTACCTTTGAGAAAACAAATTATTGATGTTCAAAAGGCAATAGGTACCATTTTCCGTGAAAGAAACCAGGGGTCCTTGAAGAAATGGTTAATTCTAGCACTAAGGCACATCATGCATGTAGTGCCAGAAAGTAAGGGGAAAGCTGGAAAAAAAGAAAAACAGGGTGGGGGCATGTCAAAGCAACTCAGAAGCGAATTTGAAAGAACTCTCAATGGCCAAAACTGGGATAATTCTAGCAAAAAATAAGCAGAGTAGTATTGGATTATAACACAAAGTATAAAATAAATAGATAAGAATACACATTTATATAAATAAATTATTTATTAAATGAATAAATGGGGGTAAGGGACAAATCTTCCTTAAAGAAATGTTCCAAATTTATACAATCATGTGTCACTTAACGGTGGGGATAGTTCTGAGAAGTGCTTCATTAGGCGATTTCCTCATTGTGCGAACATCATAGAGTGTATTTACACGAACCTAGATAGTATAGCCTACTACACACCTAGGCTATGTGGTACTAATGTTATGGGACCACTGTTGTATATGATTTCTGTTGTTGACCAAAATGTCATTATGTGGTGCATGACTGTATATATATTCCTCTATATTAGAGAGCCCGGAAATAGACCCATATAAATACAGTCAATTGATCTTTGACAAAGGAGCAAAGGCAATGCAATGGTGAAAAGACAATCTTTTCAACAAATGATGCAGGAACACCTGGACACTCACATGCAAAAAAATGAATCTAAACACAGACTTTATACCCTTCACAAATATTAACACAAGGTGGGTCATAGAACTAAATGTGAAAGGGAAAACTCTAAAACTCATAGAAGGTAACATAGGGGAAAATCTAGATGACCTTGGGTATGGCTATGACCTTTTAAATACAAAACCAGGGGCCGGCCCAGTGGCGCAAGCAGTTAGGTGTGCACGCTCTGCTGCGGCAGCCCGAGGTTCGCCGGTTCGGATCTCCGGTGCTCACCGACACACTGCTTGGCAGGCTATGCTGTGGCGGCATCCCACATAAAGTGGAGGAAGATGGGCATGGATGTTAGCCCAGGGCCAGTCTTCCTCAGCAAAAAAAAAAAAAAAAAGAGGAGAATTGGCAGATGTTAGCACAGGGCTGATCGCCTCACACACACACACAAAATAATAAATAAATAAATAAATACAAAACCAAAGACATAATCCATGAAAGAAGGAATTAATAAGCCAGGTTTCATTAAAACGAAAAAGTTCTACTCCATGAAAGACATTGTAAAGAGAATAAAAGACAAGCCACAAACGGGGAGAAAATATTTACAAAAGGCATATCTGATAAAGGAATGTTGTCCAAACTATACAAAGAACTCTTAAAACTCAACAATTAGAAAATAAATGACCCAGTTGAAAAATGGGCAACAGACCTAAACAGACACCCCACCAAAGAAGATATACAGATGGTAAATAAGCATAAGAAAAGATGTGTCCACACAAAAACCTGTGCACAGATGTTTATAGCAGCTTTTTTTCATAATTGCCAAAACTTGGAAGCAATCGAGATGACCTTCAGTAAGTGAATGGGTAAATAAACTATGGTTTATCCAGATAATGCAATATTATTCAGTGCCAAAAAAAAAAATGAGCTACGAAGCCATGGAAAGACACAGAGAAACCTTAAATGCATATCACTAAGTGAAAGAAGCCAATCTGAAAAGACTACATACTGTATGATGCCAACTATATGACATTCTGGAAAAGGCAGAACTACAGAGAGTGAAAGGATCAGTGGTTGCCAGGGGTTACGGTGGTGGGGAAGATGAGTAAGCAGAGCACAGGGGGTTTTTAGGACAGCGAGACTACTCTGTGATACTCATGATACTCTGTGTGGTAGATACATGGCATTTCACATTTGCAAAACCCATAGAATGTACAATACCAGGAGTGGACTCTAGTGTAAACTACAGACTTTAGGTGATAATGATGTTTCAGTGTAGGCTCTTTGATTGTAACAAAGGTACCACTCTGGAATGGGGTATTGAGAGTGGGGGATGCTGTGTAGAGGGGGGTGCAGGGGATATATGGGATCTCTCTGGACTTTCTGCTCAATTTGTTGTGAATCTAAAACTGCTCCAAAAAATAAAGTCCATTAAAAAAATCTGACACACTCTATGGTTTAGTTAATAATAATATTCCCATGATAATTTCTTATTTTTGACAAATGTGTCATGGGAAGGTTAAACGTTAACATTAGGGAAAATGGATAAGAGGCATATGTGAATTCTCTGTACTACCTTTGCAACTTTTTTATAAATCTAGAATTATTACAGAATTTAAAATCTAAAATTATTCATAAAATTATTACAGAAGTATTACAAATTATTACAGAAATCTTAAATTATTATAGAATTCTATTATTACAGAATAAATTACAGAGAAATTATTCCAGAATTATTATTTTTTTTTTGAAAGTCAACTGGCTACACGTATTTGGAAGTCAGATAAATGAGATTGGATGGGCTAGGCACTGTCCTGGACATCACTGATTATATTCAGATATCTTCTTGAAAAGTAAGTGTATGCTCTGGGGTAAGAGGTCATCTTTTAGGGGCCAAATCTTAGTTCTGTGACTTACTTGGGCAAGTTATTTAACCTCTCTTATCCTCAGTTCTTACCTGGAAAATGGAGATAATATGTCTCTATTTTACAGGGCTACTGTGAGAATTAATTGAGACACACCAAGAACAGTGCCTAGTACAGACTAAATGTCTAATAAATGTTAGCTATTGTCATCATTATTGTTATTGAATCTTTACAAATACACGTTATTTCTTCTGTACTTGACATCCATTAAATTTTTGAACTATTTGTGAAGGAAATAATACTTTCTCCAGTTACATCTTGTGATTGTATTTAAGTTTTCATGTAGTGTTTATGCTAGAAATGAAGTCCCCATTTGGCAAGCAGCACTGCGAGTACTCCTGCAGTCATAAATCTAGGAGTGCCTTATTTTCACAGGGCTCCTTGCTAGACCCACTTTACCTGGAGGGAATTGTAGCTCTCAGTGCACTGGATTCTCTTTGTTGAGTTGACTGCCAGAGCCCTCGGTCTCAGTGCAGAGCAGATGAGGAGCCCAATATGTCAGACCTAACTCCCTGATCCCTCCTGTTTGATGATGCTTTTATTCCTATAAATAATTATGGCCTTTCTGCTCTGATAAATTGTTCTCTATTGATAAAAACTGCAAGAAATGGTTCTTCGTTTTTATAGTTTTAATCCATCCAAACTTCAAAAATCTATCAACAGCTCACCTGCTATTCACACAGAACTGTGGTGCCACACCTTATCTCGAATTCATGCCATGTGACCTAAGATAGAACAGGGAGCATGCTGATACAGTCATGTTTTTAAAATGGGCAAGTTCCTACAAGTTGTGATACTTACAAATTCTGGGATAAACCTGACCTGGAGCCAAGCTATGTTGGATTTTGTAACATAACAACTGTTATTTCAATGCAGTAAATTTTTCACTTTAGGGCTTCTCAAGTATAAAAATACATGTACGTGTGTGTGTTTATGTTTGTGTAAACATCATAAGCAACTGAAAATAAATATTTAAACATTTAGATTATAAGTTCTCTATTAAAGATATGGGCAATAACATTTTTATAATGACCTCATTGCAATTATATTTTAATGCATTTCATGACTGTTATATTAGTTTTCTATTGCTGCATAACAAATTACCTCAAACAGTGGCTTAAAACACACATTTATTATCTTATAGTTTGCATGGGTCAGGGGTCAAGGCAGATTATCTAGGCCATCTTCTCAGATGTCACAAGGCTGCAACGAAGGTGTTGGCCAAGGTTGTGTTCTCATCTGAAGCTGGGGGTCCTCTTCTAAGCTCATTTAAGTTATCTGCAGAATTCAATTCCTTATCTGTAGGATGGAGCCCCTCAGCCTCCAGAGGCTCTCCTCGCCATAGGCGGTCCTCTTCATAGGGGGTTCAAAAAATGGCTGTTGCTTCTTCAAGGCCCGTGGCAAGCAACTCTGTTGTTCAAGTCTCTTCTTCCAAGGAATGCCTAGATCCACTCTTAAGGAGCTCCCCTGGTCAGGTCACATGCACCCAGGATAATCTTGTTTTAATTAGAAACCTTAACTATGCCTGCAAAAATTCCTTTACTTTCTGCCACATACTACTGGTTAAAATAAGGCAAAAGTAAAGAACATTTACAAAAAAACTCCACAGCTAACATCATACTTAACGGTGATAAACTCGAAACTTTCCCACTCAGATCAGATATAAGGCAAGGATGTCCCCTCTCACCACTCCTTTTCAATATTATGCTGGAAGTTCTAGCCAACACAATAAGACAAGAAAGAGGGAAAAAAGGCATACAGATTGGGAAAGAAGAAAGTCAATCACTTTCCTATATACCAGGAATAAACAAATGGAATTTGAAATTAAAAACACAATACCATTTACATTAGCAAACAAAAAAATGAAATAGTTAGGAAGAAATCTAACGAAATATGTACATGATCTATATGAGGAAAATTACAAAACTCTGATGAAGAAAATTAAAGAAATAAATAAATGGAGAGATGTTCCATGTTTCCAGATAGGAAGATTCAAGATGTCAGTTCTTTCCAACTTGATCTATAGATTCAATGCAATCCCAATCAAAATTCCAGCACGTTATTTTGTGGATATTGACTAACTCTAAAGTTTCTATGGAGAGGCAAAAGATCCAGAATAGCTAACACAATACTGAAGTAGAACAAAATTAGAGGGCTGACGCTATCTGAATTCAAGACTTAGTATAAATCTATGAAAATCAAGACAGTGCAGTATTGACAAAAGAATAGACCAATGGAACAATGGAATAGAATAGATAGCCCAGAAATAGACCCATGTAAACCTTGTCAATTGATCTTTGACAAAGCAGCAAGGGCAATAAAATGGAACAAAGATGGTCTTTTAACAAATGGTACTGGAACAACTGGACATCCACATGCAAAAAAATGAATCTAGACACACACCTTACACCCTTCACAAACATTAACTCAAAGTGGATCACAGACCTAAATGTAGAATGCAAAACTCTAAGACTCTAACATAGGAGAAAATGTAGATGACCTTGGGTATGGCGATGACTTTTTAGATACAACACCAAAGGGATGATCCATAAAATAAAGAATTAATAAGCTGGACTCCATTAAAATGAAAAATTCTGCTCCGTGAAAGACAATGTCGAGAGAATGAGAAGACAAGCCACAGACTGGGAGAAAATATTTGCCAAAGACACATCTGATAAAGGAAGTACTATTATCCAAACTGTAAATAGAACTCTTAAAACTCAACAATAAGAAAACAAACAACCCAGTTAAAAAATGGGCAAGTGACCTAAATAGACATCTCACCAAAGAAGAGATACAGATGGCAAATAATCATATGAAAAGATGCTTCACATCATATGTCGTTAGGGAAACGAAAATTTAAAAAACAATGAGATACCACTACACACCTATTAGAATGGCCATAATCCAAAACAGAGACAACACTAAATGCTGTAAGGATGTGGAGCAAAAGGAACACATTTGTTGCTGGTAGAAGTATAAAATGGTACAGCCACTTTGGAAGACAATTTGCCAGTTTCTTACAAAACTAAACATACTCTTGCCAAATGACCCAGCAATCACACTCCTTGGTGTTTACTCAAAGGAGTTGAAAATATATCCACTCAAAAATGTGCACACAGATGTTTATAACAACTTTATTCATAATTGCTAAAACTTGGAAGCAACCAAGATGACCCTCAGTAGGTGAACTGATAAATAAACTGTGGTACATCTAGACAATGGAATATTATTCAACACTAAAAAAAAAAGATCTATCAAGCATGAAATGACATTGATGAACCTAAAACACATATTACTAAGTGAAAGAAACCAATGTGAAAAGGCTACATGCTGTATGATTCCAACTATATAACACTGGGGAAAAGGCAAAACTGTGGAGGCGATAAAAAAATCAGTGGTTGCCAAAGGTTTGGGGTGGGCAGAGGGATGAATAGGTAGAACACAGAGGGTTTTTAGGGCAGCAAAAATACTCTTTTAGATACTATAATAATGGATATACAGCATTACACATTTGTCCAAACCCAGAGAATGTATAGCACCTAGAGTGAAACTTAATGTAATGCCCCATCATCTGGTGGGTGACGTTCTTAATGGGGGATATTATGCATGCGTCGAGGCAGGAGGTATATGGGAAATCTCTGCACCTTTCCCTCAATTTTGCTGTGAACCTAAAACTGCTCTAAAAATATAAAGTCAATAAAAAAAAAGCAAGACTAAATTTCAGCCTACTCTCAAAGGGAGGGAACTACACAAAGGTGTGCCAGGGGTGGGAATCTTGAGGCCCATCTGAGAACTCTGCCTACTTGTATGTATTTGTATAAGCTACTGAGCCTCCCTTTGTGTGCCTTGCTTTACACAACTGTGATGCAAAACCACCCTGCTCACTCCGCTGATCTACTGCATATAGTATGGTAGAAAAAAATAGTTGAACATTAGTTTCTCCAAAAATGAAATAACAAGCTGTGTACTCAATATTTATTTCTAGTTTAAATTTTCTATTCCCATCACAGAATTCATTGTAGCTTAAAAAGAGTGATTGAATTCAAATGCATAATTACTCTATATTATATGCAAAATACTCGATAATGATAATCAAATAAATGATCCAGGTTCATTTTTCATCATCTAAATGTTACTTGTCATTTTCTTCATACAATGAGCTGAGAAATGCAAAGAAAAAATATGCATTATTTGAAATTCAAATCATTTTTACTCATATTTAAATAGGTTTGTTAACAGCAATTTTGGTCCTAGTTAGATATATTTTTAGAAAGCAAAATAATTAAGCTTTTTAACTTGACAGTATCAGGAAACTATGAAAAGTCACTCTTTTTAAAAACACAAGCACTCTGAAATTTTAATTCCAAATGTACAGAGCAGAAACAAAAGCTGCACCCAAAGGGCCAACCCTGGTGGCCTAGTGGTTGAGTTCGACAAGCTCCACCTTGGCGGCCTGGATTCAGTTCCCAGGCGCAGACCTACACCACTTCTCTGTCAGTAGCCATGCTGTGGCGGTTGCTCACATACAAAAAGAGGAAGATTGGCAGTGGACGTTTGTTCAGTGTGAATCTTCCTGAGCAAAAGAAAAAAAGAATAACACAAAAAGTAAAACAAAACAAAAAAGCTGCACCCACAGAACTATTCTCTGGAGCGTTGGGAATATTTTTTAATTCAACACTAATCTTTAGATTTAGAGGGTTTTCTTTTATCTATTTACAACACTCCACCCCTGAATGCATAGTTTGAGTACTTGGATGAATCATATTGGCATATTTTTTTTTTTATGTGCAGATAAATAATTCCTCGTAGCTATTACCATTCCTCTGAAAGCCCCTAGAAATCATATTACAATGCAAGTAGAATGGAAACTATATAAGATGCTAAGGTCATGAATAAAGCTCACTGCTACTTGTAGGAATTTGTACAATTGCCTGCACCTCCCTTTCTGTGCCTTGCTTGACACGGCTGAAGACTTTGGCCTATCTCCAAAGCCCATTTCCAGCTCCAGAAAGTGGCTGATTTAATGGTATCCTGAAAATAAGTGATTTTCTTCTTTTCCCTACTTTGATTCTCAAGGTGAAAAAAACAAAAGGCAAAGGAAAAAGCCTTCCTTACATGGACATTTAAGATAGTGTTCCTCATATATAAATATTCTAGGCCAACCTTTGATTTCTGTGAACTCCTTTCATCAAATGAGTGATTATTAGTAAAATTTAGCTGTTCTTGAGTGTTTGTTGTTCCTCAAATTCTTTCTGTCTCATTTACCACCAATCTATTTTAATGACATCTTTTCTACCTCTATTCCAATATTTTCTGGCTATGTATAGGTATATTTTTCTAATTTTCAGTGTTGCACTTTTCTCCACTTAAGACAATGTATTGCAATGGAATTGGAGTTTTCATTTATTTTTCTTCTAAAGGAAATGCTGCTGTTACAAAATACTGAATTTTATGGATATAGGAATAGCAACAGTAAGTAATAAACAGAAAATGGAGAAACAGATTTAAATTTAACAGATTCACAGTCCTAAAGACTAAAATTTGTCTTAGTATCTAAGGGACGCTGAGGAACATATCCACCAGGATTCCATATAATCGAAGATGTCAAAATCTTTTCTGCAAAACGTAGAGAATATTATATTTTCCTTTGTATTTCTTCATTTTATTTTGTCCTACTATAGGCAAAAGTAAAAGCACGCCGTGAAAACATTTTTGCATTTTCAGTGTATTCAGTACAAGCATATTGTACTGTTATGGGTTTAGCTGTGTCCCCCCCAAATTTATATGTTGAAGTTCCAACCCCTGGTACCTTACAATGGGACTTTATTTGGAGATAGGGTCTTTAAAGAGACAATCCAGTGAGAATGAAGTCATTAGGGTGGGCCCTAATCCAATATAACTGGTGTCCTTCTAAAAGGGAAATTTGGACACAGAGACAGGCATATAAGAAAGGTAATGTGAAGAGAGAGGGAAAAGAAGGCCATCTACAAGTCAAGGAGAGAGTGGAATAGATTCTTCTCTCACAGCCCTCAGAAGGAACCAATTCTGCCAATACCTTGATCCCAGATTTCTAGCCTCCAGAATTATGACACAATAAATTTCTGTTAAGTCACTCAGTTTGTGGTACTTTGTTATGGCAGCCCTAGCACACTAATACAAATACAGTCATGTACCACATAATGATGTTTTGGTCAATGAAACTTATACGATGATGTTCCCATAGATTAGTACCATATAGCTTACATGTGTAGTAGGCTATACCACCTAGGTTTGTGTAAGTACACTCTATGATGTTCACACAATGACGAAATCACCTAACAATGCATTTCTCAGAATGTATCCCCATCGTTAAGCCATGCATGACTGTACTTTAAAATTGTATTGTCCTGTACTTATTAGTATTGTCCTGTGGTTATTACCAATAACAGTAGTTTCTGGAAACCAGAAGCAACAAGAGGCAAGGCCTGTATTATCCATGAGGGGTAATCTTCCTTTTTACTTTTATTATCATTTATTGATCATGCCCCACATTCCATCACCCATTATGAGTTTTGATATCATAAATGCAGAAATGGTGTATTAGCCTGTGTTTAAGAGCTCAGATTTGTAGCCAGAATCCCTGGGTTTAAATTGTGTTTCCGTTATTGCTAGCCATGTGTTTTTATGCAATTTACTGTATCTGTATGCATAACTGGCTACGTAATTTGTGAGGCCTAGTGCAAATGATAGTGTGGGTCGCTTTGTAAAAATGGCAGGAAAAAAGTGCTATTAAAGATATTAAAATAGAAAATTTTGTTTTTTAAACAAAAAACAACATTTTTTAACTTATAAAATGCAACAGCAGTAATAGTGATACATGAATAACAACATAAAGTTACAAATTGCAAAAAAATAATATTTTGTTGTCATAATTTTATGTAATACAACAAATAATAATACTTTATTATTGTGATATCCTGATTGGTCATAAGGTTATTCTGGCTCACTTTTCTGCAAATTCATTTATTAAAGTCATTGATTTAATAAAAAATCTATACTCACAACAACTTAATTTTCCAACAGTATATTTGAAAGTGACATCAGTCACAAATGCAAGCTCACAAATAATTTTTGGTAATTTTTCATTTTAAGAAGAATCTTTCTGCTGATGTAACTACTAGAGCTGTTAAGAGTATATTATAGACTGTGATAACATTGGGATAAATTTCTTATAAATTATTTAGAAATATAGTTGTTATTGAATCTAGACCCCATAATTCTCATGCAACAATTTTTCTAAAACAATTTAACTCAATACAAGTCAATTTCGCATGGCTCTAAATTTAATTTTAAATTTAAATAGACACAATGATATTTTCATGCTTCCTCTCACATTTCCTGTAATTTGTGGAGTAAATTTAAGAAAGCAAAAGTGGATTTATGATGTATATGTAATTCCAAATGCCTGTTTGGAATAGGCAAATATTCAGAGATAAACTTTATCTCTGAATCTTCAGTTAGAAGGGGAAATTAATTTTAAAATTGTCTTCCTCTGGGCCAGGCCCGGTGGCCTACTGGTTAAGTTCAGCACACTCCGCTTTGGCGTCCCGGGTTTGGTTCTCAGGAGCGGACCTACACCACTTGTCTGTCAGTGGCCATGCTGTGATGGCAGCTCATATACAAAATAGAGGAAAATTGACAACAGATGTTAGCTCAGGGCCAATCTTCCTAAGCAAAACAAAACAAAACAAAAAAAGTCTTCCTCATTAATAATTAGCTTACCTAAAGCTTCACATGAAAATCATGCTCTTTTCTGTCCAATGTGATGATCTTTAAATTTAATTGCCTTTTTTTTGTGTGAGGAAGATTGACCCTGAGCTAACATCCGTTGCCAATGTTCCTCTTTTTGCTTGAGGAAGATTGTCCCTGAGCTAACATCTGTGCCAATCTTCCCCCATTTTGTATGTGGGACACTGCCACAGCATGGCTTGATGAGCGGTGTATAGGTCCACATCTGGGATCTGAACCTGTGAACCCTGGGCCACCAAAGCAGAGCACATTCACTTAACCACTATGCCACCAGGCCAGCCCCTTTAATTGCTATTTTTGATGCTGTGGATATTTGTTTTCCAATATTCTAGCAGTTTTCAAAACCGGATATTCTAAACCCTTTGAAGAATTCTAATCACTTCCTAATAAGCTTTATTAAAATGTCCATGCAGACCCTTTTATTTTGTAATAATATACTAACACTATATATGGCCTAAGCACCCTCAGTTCTTGTGCGAGGCTTAATATTTGTGCACATGCCATGGGGACACACAGTCAAGCCATCTTCCCGCCACAGGGCCCAGTACCACCCACATGTGGGGCTTCTCCTCGCTCTTGTAGCTGTGACCACTTCTGCCACCCCTGCTGCTTTCATTATGGCTGCCAATCTGGACCCATGTCTCACCTGGCCACCTTGGGGACTCAAGGTACCCCAAACTGCCCTAAGGCCTGTACTTGAGTGTTGGGCCACCAGGGCAATCGCTCAATGCTTGTGTGCCTGTCGGGCCCATGATCCTGAGCTAGGACTCGTATGTGCACCCTGTCTGTCTCTACTGCTCCCTCACATGCTCCATTGTCCCATAGACTTCACTTGAAGTTCTAAGGTAAAATCATTAAGAACTTCAAGTGGTGACATCAGAGCTTAAAACCAAGTACAGGGCTCTTTGGAGAGCAAGGCCCTATGCCTGGCCTGTCTGTGTTTGCTTACTAAACCAAAGATTGGAATAACAATGCCTACTTTATAGGCTTGGTGATGATACTAAACGAGGTTGTATACGTGAGGAACTTATAAAACGATCTGATTCGTACCAAACACTCAATAGACATTAGTCCTTGTGTTATTATAATGACATATAAGACTCAGCCACTGCCTCAAAAGTGTTCATAATCTAGTTAGAGAGAAAGGCATGTGAACAACTTATTACAACAATACAATAAATAAACACTAGGCATTAAGAATGTCAATGCAAGTAACCAATAATCAATCTATAGATTAAAAATAGGGTGAGTTTATTAAATGAGCCAATTCTGAGGACTATAGCCTGGGAGCATTCTCTCTACCAGCAAAGAAAGCACTCCGGAGAAGCAAGGTGTACAGCATGGTTATATACAGTTTTGGAACAAGGAACATACATCAAATACGACAGGAATACTTTTTGTCTTTTACTATAGTCTCAGGATGATTTGCTAGTACACAGCAGGTCGATCTCACCCCGGTTTCTGGGAAGAAATGCTTATCTTTAAAGAAATGCTGATATGGGAGGAAGACATTCAACCCTATCTTTAAAGGGAGCATTCTTTGCTTTGGGATACCTTTTAATGTTAAAAGAAGATGTACAATGCATGCTTAACAGGCCACAATCAGGCCATTCTGGAAAAACAAGTTCAGGCCGAATCAGTTTTAAACCAAAATGGCTTCCTCATATACCTCAATATATTAACTTTCCATATTAGTTTTATTGCTTTTCATTTATTCCATCAAGAATATAAAAATGCCCTGTCTAGAAAGGGATTTATACAGGTGAAACTGACGTATATCTAATTATAGTTCAATATAATTAGTGTAATTTTCACTTCCACTCAGGGCGTAGATCTCAAGAGAATGTTACTTCTACTCTAACATTAAAAGAAAAAAAAAAGGATAATCTACAAAATCTTAACTTTGCTTGAACCCCCCAGAGAGCCAAGTGCACTAAATTCCAAAGGATGACAAACTCCTGTAGAAAGACACTGCACATGCAAACTATTTTGCCTTTGGCAGGGTCTGGGAGGAAGAGGTAACAGACGTAAACATGCATAAGAAGGAAACAAATGAAATTTTTGTGACTGTTTTAAAGATTAAGTGTGGGTTGTCAAGAGAATTTAGAATTCCTAGAAACCCCAGACACAAAGGTCGCCTGCAGGTCCTCACCAGCGGTTCAACACAGGCCTCCCCTGGCTGCGTGTGAGAAAGCTTGGGATCAGAAAAGGAGACCTGAAGAAGCACTGCTGGGGACAGCATGAAATCCAGGCTCTTCTCTCGTGGGAAGCAAGACCCTTCCACTGCTGCGGCAGGGTAAGGATGCCCACGCCAGGGCGTTGCGCTTTTGTAGTGATGCAAAGCGAAGGTGCTGGGGGAGGAGCAGGAAACTCACTTGCTAAGACCCCCCATTCTTCCCAGGGAGGGGGAGATGGAAGGAAAGCTAAGAAAACCCACCCTGAAGGTGAAGTGCACAAGGCTTAGCTAAGAATGAGGCTGGGGTAGAACTGAGAGACCTCCCTGCCTCCACCACGTGGTTTGCGCGAAATAATAAGCAACAGCAGCCAACTGCTGGGTAGCAGCAGGAGCGCAGAGACCCTTTCTATGTCACACCCACGAGGGCCTGCCCCAAGCTGAGGGAGGAGGGGCAAAAACGCTGAGAAAAGCCCTCTAGCCCTCTAGGCTTCACAATAAGCAGCCATCCTCAACTCAAGACCCAGAATCAACTCCATTGACACTTCGGCCATAGTGAAAAATGGCCATTAGATGGCACCAAACCTCACCCGGGCCCTGGACAGGTCCTGATCACACAGCTGGACTCCTGGACCGCCCATCTTGCTGGATGTTCAGCCTTTCCTTAGTCATTTCATTAACCTTGTCATATTGCAACCCTGAATTTAATATTAATGTTTTTTCCTTAATCACCACTTGCCATTGTGACATTAAGTATTATTTTTTTCTTCTCTGGTTCCTAAAACCACATATTCCAAAAGTGGTATTACTTGAGGGGTGTTCTAGATATGCGACTGCTAGAGAGGAAGTGATCACACACACACACACACACACACACACACACACAGCACTCTAAGATTAAATAAATGTCCAGGCTCAATTTGTAAAGAATAAAAATTCTTTTGAAGTACCGTGGCACAGAGGAAAGGAGAGCATGAAGTATTTTAGGGTAGTTTCTCACGATCCTCAGGGATCCCAGTGGAACAGGGAGCTATCATTGACAATACTTGCATGGTAGTATTTGCCAAATCTGGACAATTCAGTTCTTGCTAGAGCAAGGATCACCAAGGGAGGATGGCTGCCAGATGTCTCCAACATAAAAGTGCTTTTTTCTCTTTTCAGCAACTTTTTACTTGTAGCATGCATTGAGGATCTTGCCTAAATCAGTTATCACACTGGGGATTATAAGTGGTGATTTGCTACCTGTAGATTTATGCTTTTTTATTTCCTCTCATTTTATTTTGGTTCCAAGATGAAAAAAATATAAACATGCATCATTAGCCCACTGGTTTAGACTGATATCAGACCAGTTTAGAAGTCATTAGGAGAGAGGATGAAATGAGATCTTTGAGTTGAAAGATACAAAAAAAGAACCATTTTTTTATTTAAAAAAAAGTCACAAGCCCTCGCGTAGTTCCTGACCTGAGCCAATTTTCAGATCTATATGCATTGATGGAACACGTGACCAGGTCCCTAAAAGGAAGGACCCTGCAACACATATATCTTGTAATGATTCCTCAGTTAAAATAGTAATAACAATAAAAATTTTAAAAATTCTTTCCCATTTTATATCTATGAGTTTCCAACAGACAAGAGTTTACCTTTCTTGTTCTCTTCATCATTTAGTTGCCAGTCATGAATAAACCTCAACAGGCATACATTTTATTTCTTACATTTCTTACCCTGATCTCTGTGGGAGATCAAGATTTGGCCACCCTGAAATCTATCTCTTTACCTTGGTTGTTTTCTCTGAGGACATTTGACCTCCCCCACTAACTGCCTAAAGAATTTGACATAGTAACTCCTTCCTGGAACAGATCTTCTATCTGATGGCTGTAATATAATGTAAAATAGATGTTACAATAGAAAAGGCACCAACAAGCCCATCTTATAGGAAGTTCTGCCTCTGGCCACATTCTCTGGATGGCCCTGCAAGGAGTTGCCAGACAAATATTTACATTTATAAGGGAAATCTCCATTTGTAAAGGTATCTCCCTCTCTGTATTGGAAAAAGGGGAGATGGCCTCATTTCTAGAGACTTATCAGTGTGGAAGGTGAGGCCTTAAATCTGCGTAATAACCTTACCCTTGTTTACAGTGCTTTAGTGGTAATCTCCTGTAACTGACTCCCCCCACCCTCAACATCCTCCTTTGTCATTGGCTAAACATAGTATTTAAGATGAGAATTTCTGCTATTGTGTTGAGAAACGCAGTGTCCCTGCTTTCTCCCATGTATACATGTTATTAAACTTGGTATTATTTTATCCTGCTAACCTGTCTTGTTAATTATTTGGCTAGCCATAAGAACCTTAAGGAAAAGGGCAGAGGGAGATTCTCCCTCTCTCCCGACATCTCTAAGGCTCTGTATGAATTTGCCCTTACTTGACCTCTCAACCTCTTGTACAATTCCCTCCTGTGATTAACACCGTACAGATGCACTTGCCCCTTCTTATTCCTCAAGCATATCGAACTTTGCTCAGTGCTTCAAGTGAGATTGTCATATAACTTGTTCCTTCTTGTCTTTCATTTCTTAGCTTAAGGGTCCTCTCCACAGAGGACCATTCCCTGACCATTTAATGTAAAGTAGCCTCTAGCTACTCTATATTACAGGACCCTCCTAAAATCCATCATAGCACTGGTGACACCTGACGGTTATGTTGGTCTTTTCTGTCTTTCCCCAGTGGAATGTAAATTCCAGGAGAGTAGGTATCTTAGCTGTCTGTTCCCTGCTCTATCCCGCCACTTAGAATAGGATTGAAAACAATATTTTTGGATAAAAATAACACCTCAGTTTATGCACTTGTTAAACTTTTATCGTTCTACCTTCTTATTAATATTAGGTATAAAATATGGATTTAAAGTTGCTTTAAAAATACAGTGGACCAGAAATTTCGATCCAGTAGTGGCAATGGTAATTTGGTTCAACATTTGTGCTGAGATGGATTAAGAAAGTGTGTGTGTGTGTGTGTGTGTGTGTGTACACAATATCACACTGGGATGCTAACAAGGCCATTCCAGGGCCAAATTCCAAAAGAAGAGAAATAAAACCTGGAGATATGAGCCTGGTATTTAGCTCCACTTTTCCTTGAGTGGCATCTGCCAATTCTGGAAGAGGCGATTGAGAAGTCAAGAAGCTGATAAGAGTTTTTGAAAAATTTACAAGAATAAAAATTTAAATTGGGTTCAAGGGTCACCAGAGGGCATTGGTAAATCACCCAAGCTTTTGGTTAAGATCTTGATGGTTGCAACTATGACATACAACTATCTACTGGAGCTTTGGGGGAAAAAAAAAAAAGGAGGAGGATTGGCAATAGATGTTAGCTCAGAGCCGGTCTTCCTCAGCAAAAAGAGGAGGATTAGCACGGATGTTAGCTCAGGGCTGATCTTCCTCACACACACACAAAAAAAAAAAAAAAAAAAAAGCTTGATGGTCTACACCCCCAAAATAAGGGTGAAACACATGTTTAGGGATTGAAGTGAGTCTTCTAATTTCAATCCCTGATAGTATTAAGGTCATTCCAGTGTGTTGATGACCCTAGCCACCTGCATAAGCAAATATAAGTCTGCTCCAGAGGAAATAAAATCCTCCTACTTCTTAAATCCTCTTTACATATTTATATATTGAACCTAGCAAATAATAAAGAAAAACTAGGCAAATGAAAACACAGATAATGTGGCAGAAAAGCAACAGAACCAGAAAAATAACAAACAGTAAACAACAACAACAAACGCCTGCTACAATGGTTTTAGAAAGGAACACATGCATTGAATGCTGAGCTGTCATCTCAACCTCACAAGCATAAAACTGAACTCTTAATCTTTCCCCCCAAACCTGTTCTGCCATGGCCTTCCTTACTGCTGTCAATGGCAACCCCACTTTCCAGTGCTCAGCCCAAGGCATTGCTGTCATCTTTGACTTTTTTCTTTTTGTCACACTACATATGTAATTGGTTAGGAAACCACTATTGTTTAAAAATACAGGTAAATACAGAATCTGACCATTTCTCATCATATCCACAGGTACAACCTTGTCACCTGTTCTTACCGAATTGCCTGTGTCTCTGCTTGTAGTCTCAATGCAGCAGTCAGGATGATTCTATTAAAGCATACATCAAACTAGATTTTCCTCTGCTCAGAATTTTGCAAGAGTTCAACCTTCTACTCAGATTAAAAGACAAAGTCTTTAAAATGGCTTACAATGTTCTACACCTTTCTAAATTCACATCAAGGCCTCAGAGCCTCTCATTGGGCACTAGATGGCTATTTTATTAACCTATTTTAATCTACTAATAGTCTAAAGATAAATAAACTAGGATATATAGGACTGTTGTCCTTAATTTTTTTGTTTTTGCTTTTGTGTAACGTTTCGTGATTAAAGCAATCTCCCATTGGACTCCAGTTGTCTCTTTTACTAATCTATTTCAATCTTAGGGTAATTGAAAGATAAATAAGCTTGGATGTAAATAAACTTTGATGTGAAGAATGGCATGGGGCAGAGATGCTAAAAACTAGAGCACAGCCCTAATTACTATATAGTTATCATTTCTTTTGTCCATAAAGCTCTTGGAGCTTTATGTCCATAAAGTTTAGAGCTACATTTAAATTCAAGATTGTTAAATTTTGAAAGTTGAATTTTTACTATAACGTAGTTTCCACTAACCTTTCAGATATCTGTTTTTATTTTTTTTCTTTCCTTATCTACCCAAATGCAAATTATAACTATTCTTTAACTATAATTTATTTTCTTGGATCCAATCAAATTAGATTATGTAATTGAACAAAAATTAGAATAAAGAAATAGAAGTTAAGACAATGCTATACGCCCACTTTATATAAACTTTTTTTAGCAGGGTAACTAACACATTAATATATCTAACAACCTTGGTTACTGTCACTGTGACCTGGACCCTCCTAGTCCACATCCTGAATCAGGATCTCAGACGTCACCTAGAGTGGAACTTGTGACATGTTAGTGGAAAAATGGAAACCACATTTTGATATTCAGGTCTGGGGAGGAAACTGTTTTGCCAAAAACAATTCGCTTTGTAATTTTTCATTTCAATTATCTCCAGCGTGATGGCTAAAATGTGTTTTCTTCTCTTTTGTTCTGAGTTGGTGAGGAAGCACAGATCAGTCTACATAGCCACCTGAACACAGCTGCCAAGACCATTCCTAATAAAGAAGATTATTTCTACACGATAGGAAGTGCAAGCACATTTCCTACCCCTGTCAAAATTCTGTCTACCTTGGGATAGGAAAACATCCCCCACTCTGCTTTCCCAAATTAGACAGTATTAAATTTTTAAAAAGTAGGCAAATTATATCATGCATTATAAGACAAAATATATGAAATTTGCCTTGATAGCAATGTTTGTCCTTACACAAATGTTTTTAGACATAAACACATCTTAGTATACATTATGTCCTCTATCTCCGTACTGCTAATAATTATGTTTCTATTTACATGCCTACAAAAGTGACTCAATTCTACAGTTTATAATGATAAAATATTGTTTAACTCATTAAAATACTTAAGAGAAAAGAAAACTTAGAAACATTTGAACAAATAGATTAATTTTCATATGTAGTTTTTCTTTTGCAAAATAAAGTAATGTAACAATGTTTTATATAGAAGATCTATATTCTTAATAACATTTTACTAAAGCTGTAATCTCTATGCACTTATAAGGCTTTTGATCCTCAATTTAGGGAGACATTGGTACAAATTGCCTTAGGCTGGATTCAAAATTCTAGTTTAGAAATACTTTGTCAATAGTATTTTTCATTTGCCAATCTTTTCCTTAAAACAACATACAAAAAAGCATTCTGGGACTCTTCATATCTATATTCTTATTTACTTCATCCAATAAATCTTGACTGAGTGCTGACTTTGAACTGAGCATACTTCTTCAGTACTAATGATACAGCAAGAAAAAAGGAAGAAACTTCCTGCCCTCTGGTGACTTAGGACAAGTGGGTGTGTTTAAATGGAAAGTATCAACTGCTATGGAAATATGTTGCCTTTCCTTTGTACATTGGACTTTTTCTCAAAGTGATTAAATGTAATGTTTATTTCTCTCCACCTACACAACTTTTACCTACAAATTAAATTGATCTTTTAAAATTGCTTTTTTTTTTGTTTTTTGTTTTTTTTTGTGAGGAAGATCAGCCCTGAGCTAACATCCATGCTAATTTTCCTCTTTTTGCTGAGGAAGACCGGCTCTGAGCTAACATTTATTGCCAATCCTCCTCCTTTTTTTCCCCCCCCCAAAGCCCCAGTAGATAGTTGTACGTCATAGTTGCACGTCCTTCTAGTTGCTGTATGTGGGACATGGCCTCAGCATGGCCGGAGAAGTGGTGCCTCGGTGCGCGCCCGGGACCTGAACCCGGGCCGCCAGTAGCGGAGCGTGCGCACTTAACTGCTAAGCCACAGGGCCAGCCCTGATCTTTTAAAATTGTTTGAAAGCGAACCTAGAATTTTATTTTTCTGAAGAGGTTCCTTTTTCATTATGCAGACAAAACAGGTAATATACAGTTTACAATTCATAGAGTTCTTATTCCCTTCCCCCTTTCCTTGTGACATAACCAATTTCAAATAAATTAGTGCAGAATACATATACCATCCCCATAACCTGTGAGCAAATCTAGAAGTCAGATATGTGTAAAATAGTTCTTTTTTCTTTTTTCTAAAGCTTCAGTGCATGGTTGTGTATCCTAGTTGTTAGTTTAGTTCTCTATGTGAGCTACTGCCACAGTGTGACAACTGACAGATAGAAGGTCTGGTTCCACAACTGGGAAACGAACCCGGGTCACGGTGGTGAGAGTGCGGAATCTTAACCACTAGACCACCAGAGCTGGCTCAAAATGGTTCTTGTTTTTTTTTTGTTGTTGTTGTTTTTTGTGAGGAAGATCAGCCCTGAGCTAACATCCAATGCTAATCTTCCTCTTTTTTGCTGAGGAAGACTGGTCCTGGGCTAACATCCGTGCCCATCTTCCTCTACTTTATATGGGATGCCACCACAGCATGACTTGACAAGCGGTGCATCGATGCACGTGCGGGATCAGAACCTGTGAACCCCAGGCCACAGAAGCGAAGCACACGGTCTTAACTGCTGTGCCACCAGGCTGGCGCAAAATGGTTCTTATTTTTGTATTGCCCTGAAATATTGATATAACTCCCCAAATCAGTGCCAGATTACACCTCTAACATCATTGGGCCATCTTTCATTGCAGAATATGCAGTTCGCCTTGCAGTGGTTTGAATGGCTTGCTTGACAAGAATGGCAAAATCACATCCTTACCATACCTCTGACTCATTTTTGTGCTTTTTTTAAATTTAAATTTTGTTTTATTTTTATTGAAGTATAATTGACATATAACATTATGTTAGTTTCAAGTGTACAACATAATGGTTTGATATTTGCATACATTGCAAGATGATCACCACAATAAATCTATTTACCATCCATCACTATACAAAGTTACAAAGTTTTTTTTTCTCGTGATGAGAACATTTAAGATTTACTCTCTTAGCAACTTTCAAAGATAGAATACAATATTATTGACTACAGTCACCACTCTGTACATTGCATCCTCATGACATATTTATTTTATTAACTGGAAGTTTGTACCTCTTGACTCATCATTTTGGGACTTATTTTGATTAGAATTTTCCTGAGGAAAAAAAGAACATGCCTTATTCAACACTTTAAAATAAGAGAATCCAATAAAAGGAATTAAAATAGTAGTTAGGCAATTCACATGTATTGAATTATTTGTTGTTTACTATGTCACTAAATTTTGGGGCGATGAAAACAGGATCATGCCTTCAGGTGAACTCAGGGGAATTTCTTAATTAACATATCAGGGTGAAGAGCTGCCAGCTCCACGTTATATGAAAGCAAAAGCAAGTGCATCCAAGATTCAGTCTAGGTATTAATTCTTCCAGAAATTATTCCCAGGCTACTCTTTCCCATTGGCCACACTGCTCACACTCTCACTCTCCTGCCTTCAGACCATACGTCTTTCCTATCCTCCCAAAATATCCTATCATTACCTTTAGCACATGGTTTATAATTGTGAGCTGTAGTCCCACACAGACAACGGACTCTTTGAGGCCAGGAAACATGTTTTATTCTTTGCAGACTTATTAACCTAGTATTCAATAGTTTGAGTTTATTAATATATCTCTGTGCTTTGGAATGTTGCTTGAATGAATTGAATGAATGGGTGAGTGAACAAGATGGTCATCATTTTGGCTGGGCAGTGTTTCAGTTAACCCAACCAACTCTCCAGGACAGTTTCATTCTACTGTCTACAAGATGGTTTTGTTTTCCAGCCTGATTATTTAACAGATAAAATAAATCTGAAACACAGAGAAGTTAAGTTTACTGATACAGAATTTCACTCAGCAGAGCTACATCTAAAATTACAGATAAATTGAAAGAATGAGACAGGTGACTAGTGGCTAAAAGCTTAGTCTTTTGTGTTAAAAAGACTCAGGTTACAACATGGGTCCTCTTACTGATAGGATATCCTTAGGTAATATACATAATTTTTCAGAGCCTCTGCTTTTGAGTAATGCCTATTTCATAAGATTGCTATGAAATAATATATATATGTAAACAGTTTAGTCCAATGATTACCAATTATTAAATACAATAATCTTACATATATTATAAATATGAGCATTATGGCTTTTAAATAATAAATCAGACTAATAAGAATGTCATAAGATAGAGTAAACTAAAACCAATGGGCATCCATATGACAGAGTGTATTAACAAACAAACAAACCATAACTCATGAAGTTATGGATCCTAGAAGGTAATTTCATGATGGGATAAATATATTTACAAAATAGCTGTGGTCTTGTGAGTAAATATCCATGTGTGCCTGGAACAGACCTACTTTATGCTTCTTGTCTAACTTTAGTTATTAATAGCTCTCCATTTCACTCTCAAAATTGTCAGATTTTGGACAATGAATTGTACGATTACTATAAGATGGCACATTTGCTAATCTTGAAAATTTTAGGAGGAACCTTCTGAAATATCTAATAAGCATCAAACAATGAAAATTTGCAAAAGCGTACGTAGGAAGAGTTTCACCTTTAGTATACAAAGATCTGGATTGGTCAACATTTCTATTCCACCCAAATAATCAAGACCTTCTTGAATACAAACGTCCTTTTAGCAATTCACTGTAGTGTTCTCTCAACACACACCTGATAAGAATATTACTTGAATGGCTAGACACGAAATATACCAAATGACTCTTTAAGGTTGCATTTTTGCTTCTGATCCCTTACTTCCACATACACTTTTTTAGAAGAAGCCTTTTTTTGGTCATTTTGCTTGAGGAAGATTGGCACAGATGTTAGCTCAGGGACAATCTTCCGTGCCAATCTTCCTCTATTTTGCATGTAGGACACCACCACAGCGTGGCTTAATGAGTGGTGCATATGTCTGCGCCTGGGGTCCCCCAGGGCCACAGAAATGGAGCAAGCGAACTTAACCATTAGGCCACCAGGCTGACCCCCTAGAAGAGGCTTTTTTTGACTTACCCTTATGAGCTGAGATTCACGAATTTGCAAGATATAGTGAGAAATGTCCATTTTCTTTCTTTCTCCCCTTTCTATAGAAAATAACATTCTTTCCAACAATTATTTAATAAAAGAAGAAAGTTCTGGGAGGAAATTCTTCTTTGTTGTCATTTACCAATCTTCTTTGTTAGCAACATGAAAACAGTTGTATTACTTCACATGATTTCTATAAGTCTTTCCTCAGCCATCATCTAAAAAGCAAAACAAAAATGGAACAAAACAAATACAAGCATTGCCGTTATTCATAAATAGAAAAATCTTTACTATCAGAGATAAATCATAACTAAGAAAGCAAATATGCAAATTGTCTATCTTAAATAGATGAATTTTTAAAAGTATATTCCTTCAAATTATTGTGTAACACTTTTCTCACTATCTCTGTTAAAACATTAGTGATGAAAAAAAGCAACATCAAACTATGGTGATGTACAGAGGAATAGCATTTTTCAGCTATTATTCACGGAAATACAGAGAGAGATACAGATCACATGATTAGAAATGTAATAATTTTCAGATTTTCTGAAATTTGCAGTTGAAAAAGCTGTAGGGAATTTGGTGAGTTATAAACACAAATTTATAGTTATAAATCTGAGAAAATTTATAAGATTCAGTAGTATTTCAAAAGACATTTTAATCAGTGATGATGGCTTTTTGGAGAGAGAAAATGACTGTGAAATATTAATGTGCTAATCCTTATCTGTAAGTACAATTAAAATTATGCTGAGTTGAACACTGACAGATTTTATTTTCTTGGCTTGTAGCAACTATCCACAGTCTAAGCATAAAATTCAGTAAACTTACAGGTAATGGGTAATTATTTTACTACATTTTTGACTAATCTTAGTATTCCAGATATTCAGAACATATGAAATTACAGCATTATCATAGAAAAATATATTAACTGTGTCCTGATCTTAACTAATTTGTTAGAAAATATTACTTTTAGAGTTTTTAATTAGTTATATTGAAAATGAAGTGAGATGTTTTTATTTTAAAAGCCATCTACCTTCTGGCTATCTGGCTTGATTTTAAGTTTTGGATCTTTAATGTCTCTCATATCACAGATTGGATTTATGTTTGTTGACCATTTTTTAACAAACTGCAACTCTTTGGTTTATTCTATGTAGCACTCTGCTATGTAATAATCACTCTGGGTAGACCAACTTTCCACAGAGGCCCAGAAATATCCAAACTTCCAAAAGGAAATGATGAAAGTGTTGAAATCCATGGTGAGACAAAGGTTTCAATATGCCTCCACTTCCTTTTTTAGGTTATTCAGGGCATTTAATCTAAGTATACATCACGGAATAAAAAAGGGTGGTTGTGAGGTATAACATGAGATAGTAAAGGAAGCCTCCATTTCTTCCATTTGACTAATCCAAATAAATGCAATTCAAGAAAAAATAATCATAAAATATACTATAGTTTTCCCGTATATTCAATTATTTAATTGATTTTATGGTAGCAAAAGTTAATTTTGGATTACTTATAAGGTATTTGAAATAATAGGTAAAAGGCATATCATCGGTCAGCTTAGCTTATGATTGTGTGTGTGTGCGCATGTGTGTGAAATTTGCAACAAATATGTAGAACTATATGATTTTTATCATCTAGGGAGTGGAGATCCTAGTATCCTAGCAGTCGTGGGAGTTTCTACTTGCTGGTCACACAAAGCTGTTCAGCTTGAGGGGCTTGCACAAACATGAATACACAGATGGCTAAAGGAATAGACAATTGGAGGGAACTGGTGGCAAAATACATTTATCAGCACATGAAAGAGGAGGCCTTTGTTTGTGGTAGGGATCTTGTATGGGAAGGGAAGAGCCTGGAGGGTACACGGGAAAAGAACCTAGGAAGGAGGGAGGGAGAAAGGGAGAGAGAGAAAGAGAGGCTGCAATAGGGTAAAAAGATATTTTGGGGATGAAAAGTTGAGTTTTGTGATGTAATTGCCCTCTCCCTCTTCTGTCTTCTATACAAAATCTTCTCACAAAGTGCTTGATGTTTTTAAAATGAACTTTCTTAGGAGGATAAAGAAAAGTTCTGAGCCCTGCTTTAAAGTCGACCAAGGCAAACAGCTATGGATATTCAGGGGATCTATTACATGCTTTTGTATCTATCTAATCTATCATCTATCTATCTATCTGTCTATTTATCTATCTATCTATGGAGAGAATGAGAGATTGATAGGGAGCAAAACTAAAACTAAATATTAAGTGACAACTTAAAAAACTTCTCAAATGAGTCCAAAGCACATTTGTAAACAAAGAAGAATAGTTGATTTCTGTATTTGGTTATAACCTACTGAAAATGTCATGATTAGATCTGAAATGAAGTTAAAGAAAATTTTAGGCCATTATTTTGTATGATTCCATATGAAATATTCATATAAAAACAATAAAGAAAATAAAAGAAAATTTTTTAAAAAAAAGCTCTGTATCAACTAAGGAACTGAAGCAATTGATGCAGTGATAGTCATCATTCCACATTTTATCTTCAGCTTTGTTCTTGCTTTCATTTTACTGAGATGTCCATTCACCTAGATTGTATTTGATCTACATGTTTTTCTTCCTGAACATCTTATATTCCTCCCTTGTAGTGGTCACCACAATTGTGATTAACTAATATCTGTTGCTATCTTTTTCCTTCTCTGGACTGCACTCTGCATGAAGATATGCCTAATGTGAAAATAACATATCCCCCATTTCAAAAATGTCCTTTTCTAGTGTTCCCATCTTAAAAAATGGTACCACCAACCATCCAAGAGCAAAACCCAGAAACCTAGTGTTACTGCCCAACGTGGGCCTTCCGCTTGCCACAAGACATGCCAATAGTCAGGAGGCAAGGTGTTAGGAAAAAAAAGTACTTTTTATTACAGCTTGCTAGCAAGAGGGAAGATGGCCAACTAATGTCTGAAAAAAAACATCTTAAGGGGGCACAAATCTTACAGCAGTTATATAGGTTGGTGGGTTACAGGGGAGGGGGTTAGGAATGTTGACCTTCTGGTGTCACAGACTGGGAGTGCCACACCAGATCTTTCAGTTCTCATTGATGGTGGCTTTCAGCATAGACTCTCTGTTTGGGGGTCATCACATTCCTAAGGAACTCAAAAGAACAAAGTTATCATCTTATCACTGCTGGGAGGTATATGCACAGGCAGGGATTTTAAAATCAACATAGCAGTTAGATTTCCTGGAGGGTGCATATCCAGTGGGGTTAGTTTGTCAGAGGTCATTCAAAGTTACAATAGGGTTTCTTTTCCACAACATGGCTTCCTTATGTTAACCTTTTCTTGAGCTGGTATCACTAGGAGTCATCATTGACATCTTCCCCTCTCTCACTCTTCGTATATAATTTATCATGAAGTCTTGTTGATTTTAATTCCTACATATTCCTTGAGTCTAGATATTTCTTCCCACTTCATCACAACATCACCTTGAACTCTCTCTTTGACTTCTAGCTGGTTTGTTTGCATTTGGACTCCCATCCCACAGCACCCAATCAGTTTCTTCACTTGCAACCAGAGTCACCTTTTCAAAATGCCAACTCTTCCTGTGTATCTCCCATACTTAAAGTGAAGGTTGGCTCCCAATCTCCTCTTCAATCTGATTTCAGACCCTGCTGTTCTCAAGCTTGTACTATAGCCACGTGAATGATTTTGTTCCTTTATACTTCACATGTTGTATCAAGATACCAAACTAGTACCTTTCCCAAAAGTGCTTTTCTTCCTTCTTTCCCCTTCTTATCTGCTACTCATCCTTCAGATTTTGGCTCAAGTGGTACTTTCACAGGGAAGACTCACTGATCTTCCTTCCCTACTAGGTCAATCTCTCATTTTAAAGATTTCCTAACACTGTGTACCTCTCTTTTGCAACATCTGTTGGAGTTGAAATTTGCCATTTGTCTGTGTGATTATTTGATTAATGTCTGTTTTCCCCAGAAGAGAAGACTACAAGAGAACAGGGACGGTATTGGCTTTTGCAGCTAGTGCGGTGCCTGGCTAAATCAACATTGGTTGAATGAATAAATGAATAAACTCAGGTCTACATGCTTTATAGAAAAAGGAGAGTTTAGGCCATAATATCTGCCTAGTGAAACTGGGATATTTTTACCTTTTCAGTGTGGAGGTGAAATGAGGGGAAATAATGTATTTCTCAATATAAAATTCCAAGGTTGCTTGTATAGGTAAAAATAGAAAAGTGACAGATACACAGAACAAGAAGTAACAATGGCCATCTGCAGCTTGAAGAGAACGCTAGCCATGCAGAATGGTTCCTGTTACATTCTGCGGTAGAACAAATTTTTTCCTTTCTAATTTGCTCATAATTGCTTCCATTAATCCTTTACAACCTGGTTGACTCATGACATTTTCCCCCAATCCACCTCAAACTATGTGGTCTAAATATTGCCAACAATCTCTGAGTACAACACTTTTCTACAAAAGTGTCTCTGTATGTTTGTGCATTATGGTTACCATGGTTAGGAAATATTTCCTGAGTATGGTCTTTTAAAGTAACTATCAAAAGCAGGTAAATAGCTGTTTTAGAGTTGATAAGGCTGAGAAAGTAGATAAAATGCAGACATTGTTGCCAATGGTTACAGCAGTCTCAGAAGATCTTGAATATTATATTTGCAGAAAGATAATTAAAAATACACAGTGGATCAACCTATAATGTGCATGCTAGCAACCCTATTCATTATAGGAAGAGAAAGCATAACCAAAAACAGAAATTAAAAATAATATTCAAATATAATAAAAGTTGTTAGATATACAAAAAAGATGTTCAAAGGATAAAGAGGAGGAAAGAACAGTATGTAATAGAGGAAATGGAGAGATAGAGGAGAGAAAACTAAAATTAGAGGAAGATAAGGAAAAAAAATAGGAAACATCATTAAGAGACTTCATGTCAAATTTTTAAAATAAATATGTGATCACATCCCATCAGTGAGAGAATAAAATTATATTGTACTATAAGCATGACCTGATTAAATCAGTCCCATCCTTCTCTCAAGTGCAAAATTAATGACAAAATTCCAGTTGCTAAAGGATCAAATGGCTGAAAGATTTGTAAGAGCATCATGGAATATATAACTCAATATACTAAAATGTGCAACTTTTAAAAAAAATTATAGCCAACTCAACCTTTTTTATTTTAAAGTTTAGAATCTTAATTCAGACACAGATTTAAAAATCAAATACTTCATATAGTAAGCTAAATTAATCCCATTTCTTTCTTGTAAGTGCAGTCATGAGATTTTGTTTGCCTGTACTATTAAATTCCTTTCACTTTGAATATATTTATAATTTCAAAGTTTTTTTGCCCTAAGATACTTAATATTCAGAAATCACTTGAGTCTTTATAAGAAAATTATATGTACTGTTATGGACTGAATTATGTTCCCCAAAATTTATATGTTAAAGCCCTATACCCCAATGTGACTGTATTTGGAGATAAGGCCTTTAAGGAGGTAATTAAGGATGACTAGGGCCTTTAAGGAGGTCATAAAGTTGGGACTCTAATCCCATAGAACTGGTGTCCTTGTAAGAAGAGGAAGAGACACCAGAAATCTCTCTCTATCCGCTCACATGAACACAGAGAAAAGGCCACGTGAGGACATAGGAAGAAGGTTGCCGTCTTCAAGCCAAGAAGAGGGATGTCACCAGAAACCAACTTTTCCATCAACCTGCTCTTTGACTTCCAGTCTCCAGAACTGTAAGAAAATTAATCTCTGTGATTTAAGCCACTCAGTCTGTGGTATATTTTTATGGCAGCCCTTGCTGTCTAATACACATACTATCATATTTTATTTCATAAATGCACTTGAACTATAGCCCTTATACTATATCTACCAGATTTAGCACAGACATACTTAACTAAAACAAATAGGTAAATAAGTAAAATTTGCAAATATAGCAATGCATCATATATCATAAAATAAGATACATATATTGAAGGTGTTTAACATATTTTTTAAATTAAAAATTTTAGTTTCTTTGGTGAATCTCTGGTTCAACTTCAAAGAAATTGCTTTGGAAGTGTTTCCTATTAAATTGCTTTTAAGTACAACATATGAATGTTTTCCCTTGTTAAGTATTTTGGCAATATCCTTGCGAAAGTGATAAGGCAGAGCATCAAGGAGCAAGAGAATTAAAATTTATAAAGTGTCTACTATAATAGATGAAAATTTTCCTTAAAAAGAAAAATTTTGTTATATAATAGGAGAAATTATTGCCTTATTCTATTCATTGTCAAAGAATACTGTATACGTTTCTACTATCTACTATACCGAATAACCTAAAACTAATTCAATAAATATTTGTTGATGATGATTGTAATACAAGGACACTAATTCTGCATATCCTTTGTAATCCTTACAAAAAATGCTTGAGTAAAATGAATATACAATAAATTATTTTTAAACTCAATTAAAAATCCTAATTTAAACAAAATCTTTCAATATAGTTGATGGCACTTCAGGGGTACTCATCAGGAGTAATTTCAGAATCACACTTTTTCTTTTTTTGCAGAAGAAGATTTGCCCTAAGCTAACATCTGATGCCAATCTTCCTCCTTTTTCTTCCTTTTTTTCCCTGCAAAGCCCCAGTACATAGTTCTAAGTCCTTCTAGTTCTTTTATGTGAGCTGCCGCCACAGCATGGCTACTGACAGATGAGTGATGTGGTTCCATGCCTAGGAACTGAACCCGGGCTGCAGAAGCAGAGTGCACTGAACTTTAATGACTAGGCCATCAGGGTTGGCTCCAGAATCACATTTTTTGTTAGGCTTAATAAGAAGAGTCTTTTAGAAACATTAATAATGATACTGTCTCCAAAACAGGATTTTTAGTTACAAGGCAAATGGTTTGCAGGTTCAGATAAATATTACCATATCTGCCAATGTTCTGTCTTCTCTTTATCAATCAAAAGGCAGCTCTTTTAAAGTTTTATGTCTGTTTATGTGTTTGCATGTTCTATCTCAATCACTATTTCTTAGGGAAGCTTTTCCTGGTCTGTCACACTGCATACATTCTCCTCTTATAGCCCAATATGATGCTACTTTTTTTTTACAATACTTGGTGCATTCATGCTTAATTTATTGTTGTGATTATTTGTTTATTTACAGTCTCAATTGTAGAATTCTTGAGAGCTGGTACTGTGTCTGTTTAGTGTACACATATGCATGTATGTGTGTATATCTATAAATCTACATATCTATATCTGTATCTGTGTGTGCGTGTGTGTGTGTGTGTGTGTGTACGTGTATATACACAGAGATTTACTTCTCACTAACACCCAAGGACTTTGACAAAATAGAAAGTTTCGATTACTTACATCCAACTAAGAACATCTTTCAATATTATGGATCATTGGTGTCAGAACTGGTCAGATCAGAACTTAAGAGGCTGAAGGACAGATTATTCTGAGAAGGCTAATTTTGAAAGTAATTAGCATATAAATGGTAATTGAAATAGTGCATATGAATGAGACCATCTAGAAAAAAAGAATAATGCAAAACAAAGCCACAGAGCATAGTTAAAAACATGACTACTGAAATCAGATAATCTAGATTCAAAACCTAGCTCCACGACCTACTAGCTATATAAAATTAGTGAAGGTTAATTTGCGGCTGATAAGTGTACATTTGTTTCAGGATTTTTGCAAGGATTAAATGCAATAATAAATGTGAAGCAGTCAGAGGAGTGCCTCACTAAGAGAAAGAATTCAATATATATTGACTCATATTAGACTGCAAGGAACTACAAAAGGCTAGCGCTAATTCTTTAGGGAGTCAAAAATTGAAATGGAAAAGGAACGGCCAGAGAGGTAACAGGTAAAAGAATATATAACGATGTGGAAGACAAATGAGGAGAGTGTCTCAAGAAGAGAAGTCTCTGAGGACTTCAACTTCTCTCTAAGATTTACCCTCCAACCTCAAACAACTAAATTCAGATGAAACAAATGAAAAAATAACTTTCAAGATATTGGACATCAGACAATAAAGGATGGTGATCACTGTGAAGATGGGAAGCAAATGAGATGAGCCCTACAATTATCCCAGCTTACTACTTGCAAAGAGATTCCAGGCTGGTGCAGGGAGGGAGAAATCAGGAGGATACAATAGATGTCCTGAGTTGAAGAGACAGAGCTTAGAGTCTGAGGAGAACAAGACAGCTAGAATTCGCAGGGCAGAGAACCAGAGAGAAGAGAGGGCGCACAAAAAGAACGTTGAATAGCTGTAGCCGCCTTCCTTGAGTACTGCAGGGTACTGATGGGAACTCTTGAGTGGGAACTAGCACAGCTGGGGATGATTCACCTGAAAGGATTAGAGGGAACATTACCTGATGCTCACACAAGATGGAAAATAATGCCTTTCTCATCAGCCAGGCTGATGTAATGTAATTCATGGGACATTACAAAGAGGACTCAGAAGAGTCTTGCCCGAGTAGTGGGAATGTTTAGTCCCAAACTCTGGTTCTGTCTAACATTATCTGAGAAGGAAAACTAAAAATAGCAAACTCTTTTCAAGTAATTTAACTTTATCCCAGAACAAAGCTCAAGAATTTTCATGAGAATACAAAAATATTCAGCTTCCAACAAGGTCACATTTTTGGCAAGCAATGTTTGGCATCCAATAAAAAATGACTAGACTTGCAAAGAAGCAGGAAAATGCAATACATAATAAGGAGAAAAATCAATCAATCAAAGTGGACATAGAACTAACACAAATGTTATAATTGGCAGACAAAGACATGAAAACAATTATAACTGTATTCTAAAGGTTCAAAAAGTTAGAGGAGAGTTTTAAATGTTAAACAGAAATAGAGAAGATATAAAAAAGACTAAAATCAAACCTCTAGAGATGAAAACTATAATGTCTGAGATGAAAAATACACTAAATGGAAATAAGGGTAAATGAGATGTTGGAGAAGAAAAGATTAGTGAATTTGGAAACTGGCAATACAAACTCTGTAAAATGAAACACAGAAAATATGGGGAACATGATGTAATCTATACAGAAATAGAAGTATAATGATGTACACCTGAAATTTATACAATGTTATAAACCAATGTTACTATAATAAAAAAAGATGAAAATATCATCTGTCAGCTCTGAGACAACTTAATGTGGTCATATATATATGTAATTCAATTTCATGTAGGATAGATGAGGGAGGGGGACAGAAAAAAACATTTGAAGAAATAGTGGCCAGGGCTGGCCCCATGGCTTAACAGTTAAGTGCACGCGCTCCACTGCTGGCAGCCTGGGGTTCGGATCCCGGGCGCGCACCAACACACCGCTTCTCCAGCCATGCTGAGGCCACGTCCCACATACAGCAACTAGAAGATTGTGCAGCTATGACATACAACTATCTACTGGGGCTTTGGGGGAAAAATAAATAAATAAATAAAATTAAAAAAAAAAAAAAAGAAATTTGAAGAAATAGTGGCCAAACATTTTGCAAATTTGTTGAAAACTATAAGCCTATATATCCAAGAGGTTCAATGAAACTCAAACACAAGAAACACGAAGAAAACTACGCCAAGGCACATTGTAATCAATTTACTCAAAGCCAGTGATAAAGAGAAAATCTTAAAAACAACCACAGAAAAAAAAAGACATCATAAAAAGTTTCAAAATAAGGAAAAAAATGAAAGCAAAAAAACCGTAAAGAAACATCTTTAACGTACCGAAATTAAAAACAAAACCAAAAAATAACTATCAACCTAGAATTCTATCAGAGAAAATATCTTTCAAATATGAAGGAAAAATATGGACATTTTAAGATATGCAAAAGATAAAAGAATATATCAGCAGTAGACCTGCACAAAAAATGTTAACAGAAGTCTTTCAGGCAGAAGGAAAATGATAACTCGTGGAAATATGAATCTTCAGAAAGGAATGATGAGGACCAGAAGTGGTAACGGTATAGGTAAATAAACAGAAGACTTTTTTCATACTGTAAAAACTCTTTAAGACATAATTGATTATTTAAATAAAACAATAACAATGTAGCATGGGGGTTTATTACACACGTGGAAGTAAATTGTATGAAAGCAAGGTCAGGAGAGGAGACATGGAGGAACATTTTTATGCTCTTACAATCCATGTGAAGTGATATAGCATGGCTTGAATGTAGACTAGATACTGGACGTATAGTACTGAATAACATAGACAAAAATCTCTTCTCTTACGGAGTTTAAATTAAAAGGGTGGACACACATTTATTTGTACCAATCTTAAAAAATAAATTCTCAAAACTAAAGGATGATTAACAGGTTAAGAAGAGGGAAAACTGAGACTATAAGTGATATGGGCAAAAACATGAATTTAATTTTTTTATTGTTAATGAAACGTTTCCTATTTTTATTATGGCCTTTATCTGTTAGAATGGCTATCATCAAAAAGACAAGAGATAAGTGCTGGCAAGGGTGTGGAGAAAAGGGATCCCTTGTGCACTGTTGGTAAGAATGCAAATTGGTACAGCCACTATGGAAAATAGTATGGAGGTTCTTCAAAAAATTAAAAATAGAACTACCATATGATCCAGCAATTCTGCTTCTGGGCATATATCCAACGAAAATGAAAGCACTATCCCAAAGAGATATCTGCTGCCCCGTGTTCATTGCAGCACTATTTACAATAGCCAAGCCATAGAAACAGTGTTGTGTCCATTGACAGACAAAGGGATAAATAAAGTGTGGTATATATATCTCATGGAACATTATTCGGCCATAAGAAAGAAGGATATCCTGCCATTTGTGACAACATACACGGACCTTGAGAATTTTATCCTAAGTGAAATAAGTCAGAGAAAGACAAATACTGTATAATCTCACTTATATGTAGAATCTTAAAAAACATCATAAAAACTCATAGAAACAGAGATCAAATTTGCAGTTGCCAGAGGCAGAGGGTGGGGGCTTGGGTGGGAGAATTGGGTAAAGTTGGTCAAAAGGTACAAACTTCCAGTTATAGGATAAATAAGTTCTGGGAAGGTAATGTACAGCGTGGTGACTATAGTTAACAGTACTGTATTGTGTATTTGAAAGTCGCTAAGAGAGTAAATCTTAAAAGTTTCCATCGCAAGGGAAAAAAATTGTAACTATGTGAGGTGATAAATGTTAATTAAAATACTGTGGTAATCATTTTGCAATATATGCATATATCAAATCATTATGTTGTAAATCTTAAATTTATATGTGTTATATGTTAATTATATCTCAATAAAACTAGAAAAAATATTATGGCTTTTAAAAATCAAAATTTTGAATTTGTGTAGTGGATATGTAAATTAAGAATATGTTTGCTGCTCTCTATACAACGCAGCCTGAATAATGAGTATTTAAGGAAATGGGCAGTGATTTGGAAACTATAATCCATATTTATTTTTAGGATATTGTGTCCTCTAGCCTTAAAATATTGAAAGAATAATTTCAATGATCACTACATACAAATATACTGCCCAGTTATAAGCTGTTGGGTTTGCAGATTCTATTTTCCCTGTTTATTCAGATAGTAGGAGGCCTGGATCTGATGTTCCTTAGAAACAGTTGTTCATTCAATTTATTCACCTCTACAGAGAGAGAAATCAATTTTTATAGTCATATACAAATGCCATGAAGACATCAGTACACTTCATTTTCAGAAATAGTAAACTGTAAATAGAGTAAGTGGTTTTTATATTTCCTGTATTGATGTTTTAAAATATCACAAGTGTAATACTTGTAGAAGGTGAATTCAGTCAGGCAAGTTCCTGAAATCTGTACAATCAGGAAGTTCATTCACTCATTCAAACAACATTTACATTTTTGGTACAAGTCACTAACACATAAAAGTCACTAACTTTACTTGTGCTGTGAAGGATACAAAGACAACGGACAGAAAGATAAGTGATATTCTTATCTTCAACAAACTCATAATCTACTAGGATTATTGAGGAGTCTCCATAGCAAACTAAAATGAAAGGTCAGAGGAAGCAATGGCAATAAAAGAGGTATAAACAATAATCTAGAAAAGCTAATGTGTACCAGTGGATTCAAAGATGATCTCATACTACATAGGTGACATTTGCATTGGACTATGATAGGTTAACCATAAACGGGCAGAGATCACGAAGAACATTAAAGCTGGGAGACAAAATGATCAAATTTAGGGAAGAATATTTGAGGGAGAGTACTTAGTTCCTATTAGCTGGAGTATCAATGGTTTAAAAATGTTTAAACTTATCTACAATATGGTGTATGAAGAACAGGAAAACATTATCTTTAAGATACCTGAGATGGAGTTACAAATAGTCCTTTAAAAATAATAGCTAACAGTAGAGCATAAATCAGTGCAAAAGTCCCCTCAGATCATTTTACTGGTCTCAAGCCTGACTTCCTCAGTCTAGTCCCATACGCTGATGAATTCTGAGACAGCAAGGTCCAGCGGTAACACACAAGAGAAATTGAAAGCTGATCATTAGAGTAAAGAAGTAGACATATTTCCCCAAGATCTATTATTCTATGAATAAATGACTTGGGAAATATGTACTTAAATAAGACCTCTGTCTCTAAAAACGTATATCACAGGGAAGTATGTCTCTAATGTTATATTTCCTAAAAGGAAGGACTCATATGATCTGCTACCAAAGCTGTCATAGAAGTCTCCACCAATGGTTAGCTCTAAATGGAGTGATAAAACTTCAAAGTTAAAAATAAGAGCATGTCTCCTTAACAACTATTCAGACCCTTCCTGTGCCCCTTGAATTTTATAACACTCCTTATCTTTTATTGTAAACATAGAAATAGTCAAATAGGAATTCATCAAATGGGAATTTCCTTCTTTTTTCCTTGGCAAATCTATAAACTTACTTGAATCAATCTTCTCCAAGTTCCCCTTTCTTATTAATGTCACTGCTTGAAGCAAAGGCTAATGCCCCTCTTTGTGGCCTGTATCCCATTGCCTCTCACGTTCTCAAGAGCATTTCCTCTTGGTTATACCCTGTTTCTCCTGAATCTTCAATTTATCCTTCTCTAATCAATTATTTCTATTAATATTCACCCAATCTCTAATATATCCAATAAAAAACGTTTCTCTTGATCCCACATCTCCCTCCAGTTACCGTACCATTCCTCTGCTCCCTTGAATTTCTAGCTTCTTGAAAAGCAAGAGTCTACATGTGGCGAATTTATTTCCTCATCTCCCATTCACTCTTCAATCCTCGAATCCAGCCTCTGCCTCAATCTCCGTATTGTCAAAGGCAATGGACACTTTTCTCTCATTAGCACCCGTCACAGTTGTTCACTCTTTCCTTTAAACACTTCCTTTCCCATGTATTCAAGACATACATCTGCTTTCTCTCTTCCCACCTAAACCAAGGTTCTTTTTTTCTCTCTGGCTACATCTTAGATTCTTTTACTATCTCCTTTTGTCACTATATCTCTGCTCAGAGCCCAGAGACAAGTGGAAAATACATAGTTCTGCTATCATAATTGCTCTCCTAATAACCAGGGTGCTAATATGCCTAAAATTTTAGTGAGGATACACGATTGAGTCTACTTCCCTGTCTACGCTAAACCAGAGTTCATATCACCAGAAAGCCAGATGAATTATTTAGTTGTATGGCGTATTTTCTCAAATTCAGAGATTGTTCTCTCACTTTTTCATTCAATTATTTAGCACGTGTCATGTGGCAGGCATCATTATAGATCCTGAGAATAAAACAGTAAACAAGATTGACAAGATCCCTGCCTTCACAGAGCATGAGAGGGTAAAGGCTGGGTGGGGAATTGGGGATGTTATGTAGAATTAAGAGCATTATCAATATGAATTAGACATTGGATTTTCATCAACTCATATTATAGAGACTCTAAACTCCCCAGGATAATGCATTGTTTCCACTGAGGAATATACGCAAAGACCAGATCTACTCAACTTTGCCATGTCCCTGTACCTCAAAAGATTCTTGTAATCAAAAAGTGAGGGGAGATCTCTGTTCATTTTAAAATCTACCCTTTTAGACAGACTTGACAAGAATAGGACCTGATGGTTGAAAGTAAATACCATCAACAGGATAATTGATTTTATTTAAAATCTACTATTTGGGGCAAAAAAAATACAGATCAGCCCCCCATCACATTTCCTGCTAAAAATATAGGTGGGTCATTCTGACAATGAGAAATTGAGAAACAACTTGTATAAAATAAAGGCCAGGGGCCCAGTTACAGTGTCCATGGATGCAGGTGCTATAAAACCACATCAGGAGTGTGACTTCCCCTGGTCTCTCAGCGCTGTGGATCATCCTGCCCCCATATCCATCTTCTGGGTTTGTGGCATATATACAAATGGCATGATTTGTTTCAAATCAAAGGATATTACTAATTTTAATAAGCTAAAATATCAATTAGCATAAAATTAAAGAAATTTTTCTTAGTGTGAACCCTGCTAGATCTCTTAATCTTTCTTTGCCTCTCTTTTTCACTGATGAAGTATCACTAATAATGTCCACTCTGTCTAACTCATCAGATTGTCTTGAGAGAATTATGAGATAAGGGTTAAGCTGATGAATTCTTATTAAATTATAAGATATATTAAAATATGGTTCACAACTATGATCATTTCTATTGTAATAATATTAATAGTAATATTGTATGCCATCCAGATTAAAGAATTTTATTTATTTAAAAATGCCTTTATTTTTACTTACACTATATTATTGCTTTTATGTATATTTGGAAACTGCCTTAAATTTTTTCTGTTATATCTTAAATGTTGAAAACTTAAATTGGTCTGAACAGCTAACTTAAGCATGCATATGTTGTGAGAGGTGAAAGTTGATTCAGTACCTCCAGTTGATTGAGATTTTAGCTACAAACGGTCATGATAGTTGAATTAGATAGCCCTAGTTTAAATGGTGCTAGATGTCTTTAAAAGATGTTTTTGTGAATTTGACAAATAGCAATTACCAAGCACAACACCAACAGTGATAAACACTCCAATTTCAGCCTGTCAAAAACTAACTGAAGACTGAGAGGAAACGCATGATAGGAAACATCTGTTCCCTTTCCAGGCCTGCTGAGAGATGATGAGGATACGCCTTGTGACAATAAATAAATAAATAAATGATAAAATGAAATTTTAAAGTCAGATTTTTTTTTCACATTAACTTGTTGAACTAAAGAGTGACTCTGTAATTTAAAAAAAGAGATAGATGTTCCCCACTGGTTAAAACACAATTTAAAAAGCTTTGAATGGTAATTTCATCTCCTTATTTTAATGAGAAAGAGATGAATGAGAAACTGAAGATAGATTTTACTTTAAAGGCAAAAAAATGGCCAAAGTGTATCTATGAGAAGTAAGATTCTAACCTAGTCTCTGGTGACTTCTTTATCTTTAATATTAGGTAACTTTCATTTATAAGGTAAAGTTAGGCATTGAAAGATACTTTTACTGAAATTTCAGTTATTTTTAAGTATTCAGTATTAAAGCAGAAAATAATACATAATTGGTCTGTATTCAAATTAAGAAAGGTTAGAATTGCAAGCTAGTTCCTTTCTGCGTCAACCAAGTAAAGGTGCTGGAGGTTTTCCTTTCCACACCACCCCAGCACTTTTGTACTGTCACTGCCTCTCTGGGTATCCAAGCTCTCTGTTTGGCGGGAGATGCAGGGGTGCGGGTGGGAGGGTTCAATATCATCCTGGGACATTGTTAGAGGAGGCTGATCACATCAGTGTTTCCCACAGGTAGGACTGGACATCACTCCTGCTTAATTGATCAGCTAATGGTACACGGCACTTAAAAGTACAAAAATTCTCATATCCTTACCTGGGATGATGTGCTACACTCATTGGAATGGTGATAGGATGGTCTCCTTAGGCAGGCTGTTTACACAGGAGCTCCTTGGCATGTCTCATGTGGAGACTTGACAGTTCTCAATGCTGATTATTAGCATTTTCAAGTCTGGTCCCCTCACCACAAATCCCTCTCCATGGTCTCATCTCTTCTTTTCCCTCCTTGCCTCAGCTTGGGCAACTCTTAGGTTAGGTGGTTTGGCTCTTTTGTTATTACTTTTGTTATTTGTTGTATTTGGCATAATACTCATGCTCTGCTCCCATCAAGACTTAACCTTTTGAGTTCCAAATTATGCAGCTCTTAAAATTAAAAGTTTGCTTTCAAGATGATTGTCTCTGCTATAAATGTCAAGAGCCTATTTTGGCACCCAAAGCTGGATTTTGAATATTTCTCTGTGTGCCATGTAGGAACTCCACATACTCTACCCTCAAGATTTAGTTTTAATAGGGGGAAAGCCTCATGGTAAAGAATAATAAAAATAGTAATAATAAAAGAAATTAGAGAGATAAATTGGTTAATATATCAAAAATATTCTCCCTACCACACATACTGGTACACCTTAGAAAACGAAATAGCAAAAACAAAACAAATAAAAAACCTGAGTAGTAATAATGCAGTAGATCACTGTTGCTATTATTAATTACCACATGAATTGTTGACTTTTTTTTAATAGTATTTGGTTATCACTTCACTCTCTTTTAAGTATATAACTTTCCCATAAACTTCAATGTAAGTTAAACATAAGTAAGGGGGAAAAAATGAACAGCATTTTGAGCAGACAGTATTCGAATTGAGGGGAGTAATCTATACTGTTTAAATAATGAAGTAGTAGACTTTTTTTTTAATTGTCTAAATAATTCTTGGTAACTCAATTATTGGCAAATTTGGTGGGTTATAAATAGGGTAGATGTCATAATATTAACATCATGAATGGACGTGCCCAGAACAATCAAAGGGTGACTGCTTTAACTTTGGAGTGGGGGCCTGGGGCTCCTGATGTGCGGAGTATTACTTCTTTAGTTGCTGGATTGAGAAAAGTCCAGGGATCTAGAGAAGTGGAATGAACCTGAACCAGGGTAGTTGAAGCAGTGGAAAGAAAACTCGGTGGACTGGAACAGCAGCTGTTTATTAACAGGCCTACTGGCTGACCAATGCCTACTGGCTGACCATTGGCCTTGGTTATCAGTCTGTGACAGTATGAATTTTCTTTTCAGCCTCAGACATTAGCACTGTCACATGTCTTCATTTTCCCAAATTAGAAATATCAGGTTCAATCCCACCAACTCTTGGGCTGGGCAGGAAGTTCATCTCAGTCTCTGTGTATGGTGGGGAGGGCAGTGCTCACACTATCCCTCCATTTCTCCCCCACTTCGCCTACCCACTTCCCCGTCTTCTCTCTCTAGTCTCTATATGATCCTTGTGGGGTGGGTGGAGCTAATCCTATCCAGTGTCAGGGAAGAGGGAGAATCCCCCTCTGCCCTTTCCCACAAGGTTCTTATGGCTGGCCAAATAATTAAAAAGACAGGTTAGCAGGAGAAAATAATACCAAGTTTAATAACATGTATACATGGGAGAAACCAGGGAAACTGAGTTTCTCTACATAATAGCAGAGATTCTCATCTTGAATACTATCTTCAGCTAAAGACAAAGGAGGATGTTGGGGGTGGGGAGAGAGACAGAAATTACAGTAATCAAGGGTATGCAGATTTAAGTCTTCTTCCATACTGAAAAGAGTTTTCACAGATAAGGCCATCCCCCCTTCCCAATACAGAGAGGGAGATACCTTTACAAATGGAGATTTCTCTTATAAATGTAAATCTTTGTCTGGCAACTCCTTGCAGGACCACCTAGAGAATGTGGCCTGGAAGAGACAGAATTTTTGATAAGAGGAGCTTGTTGGTGCCTTTCCTATTGTAACATCTATTTTACATTATATTACAGCCATCATATGACAGTAACTCCTTCCTCGAACAGGTCTTTTATGTCAAATTCTTTAGGCAGTTTGGGGGAGGTCAAATGTTCATCAGAGAAAATAAGGTAAAGAGACATAATTCAGGGTGGCCAATTTTGATCTCCCACATCAGAGATCCTGCCATTTTGGGAGGCATAGCATTGAAATGGCGTTTTGATTCCTCCGCTCTCTACCTCTGTGAATTTTAGCTCATAGTGTAGAGACATTCCCATCTCTCTTCTCAGAGTCCAGCCTCTTTTTCTACCCTTCTGGGAACATCCAGCTTTATTCCTCCTGCAGTGGGTCTGTAACAAAGGATTGTTACTTACTCGGGCAAGGGTTTGGAGTTACCTAGTATTTGGAGTATTTGGACTTTTAAGGAACTTAATACTGATAGATATGGGGAAAAGAGATTCTTTGGGTTTGTGGAAAGGAAAAACACAACACACGAAAAAAATTTTTTTGTCTGTATAATTTTCCCAAGTACAGAATAACCCATCTTAGTCACTAAACCCTTAGCCCTCAAGATCAAGGATTGTGTTTTATTTATGTGTATCTTTTCAGAGAATATTGCCTCACACAGGTGGCATTCAGTAAATATTTGTTGAATTAAATAAACAGAGAAAAAAGTCTTACCCTAAAACTCCTAACTGGTTTATTTCCTGGTGATTGTGAGCATTTAGTTTTTTTTTTGTTAATAAGCTTCTGATTTTCAAAAGCAATCATTAAAGTTGTTGCTTTCAAACGTTTGTTTGATAAAAATAATTTAATAATTCTAAAACATTAACATTATAATAAAAAACATTTATTGAAGGCCCTTGTTCACCTAACTTCTGAACTGAGTTTAAATATCTCAGTCAGTTTCTTATAGTCGAAAATATTTCTAAAAAGAATCTGTAAATAAATAAACACTATAATTACTGTCAGGGCCCTTCTGATACCAGAATTTATATAATAGAAACTATATGATCAGATAACAGTTAAATGAATAATAAATTATTAACATATTGATTACCTGATTTGCCTTTTTTCCCCTTGACTTTGTTATTTCTCAAAATAAGAACTAAGCGGCAAGGAAAACTGAAATTTAAAAGATAAATGATTATTTTGACATATTTAAGCATTAAAAGCTCCACAGTTAATAACTCTTAATATGTATCCATTAACTCATTTATTCATCATCATTCATTTGATAAAAATAATTGAGTTTTTATTCTACAAAACACCTTAGTATCTTTCTAATATCCGCCCCACTCCCATTTATGATAGTTTAAGTTGGTTTATGGTACTTATATTCAGAGCCTTAACAAATAAAAAAGGAATAGCGTAGTGGATTTTCTGGGTACAGACATGGATCTTGAGTTTCCTTTAACAGAGATTGAAGGAGAGAGATTGAAATAAATGCTGGGAGCTGGAGAGGTTCGTGGAAATGCTCTAGGGTATGCAAAGCAACAGCAGGCTGAGCCTAGAAAAGGCAAATCAAGTATCCAGAGAGAGTTGAGGACGGGCCTTGAACACGTTAGACCAGCACTGTCTCATAGAAAGAGAATTCAAGTCAACTAAAAATATTTAAATATTTTGGTACAGTCATGTGCTGCATAATGACGTTTCAGTCAATAGTGGACTGAATATAAGACAGTGGTCCCTTAAGATTATTACCACATAGCCTAGGTGTGTAGTAGGCTATACCATCTAGGTTAGTGTAAGTGCTGTATATGATGTTCACACGATGAAATCACCTAACCGCATTTCTCAGAACATATCTCTGTTGTTAAGCAACACATGACTGTAGTTACACTACAGAAGTAAAAAGAAGCAAGTGAACTCAATTTTAATGTTTAACTCAATATGTCCAAAATAGTATCATTTCTATATATAATTGACATAAATTTATTAATGAGATATTTACATTTTTTTCATACTAAGTCTTTGAATCTGGAGTTTATCTTCACTTACAGACCATCTCAATTCAGACATTAAATTGTAATCAGAATGAGTGTTTGATATTTAGATGTCATAAAATTTACAGTTGAAAAAGCAGATTTGCATACCTAAGTTATTCCAATAGTTTGCCAATAACTGAATTGAGTATCAGTATTTAAATTTGAATTTAAGTTAATTAAAATTAAAATTTCAGTTTTTGGTCACACTAGCTGCATTTCAAGTGGTAAAGAGCCACATGTGACTACTGGTTCCCATAGGGTTAGCACAGCTCTAGACTGAGAAATTTGAAGTGACAAAGGCAGCTTTAGAAACAGAAACATTATGAAATGCCAGGCAGATAGAGAAAAGGGCAGGGTGTGTAAAATTTACAAGCTAGATAATCAGATGCTGAGTAATCCAATGTTGGCTGTGCTCAAATCCACTTGGCTCAATATTCAGCCCTTTCCAGTTACGATGATACTCATGTCAAGAATGAAGTATGACTTGAAGCAAATTTTCAAATCTTTTAAAAAATCCTAGTGCAAGAGTGCAGAGAAATCTTAGGTAACTGTTAGATATCATCTAGTCCAGTTCATTTTGTAATGATAAAACATGCTCAGGAAATACCGTCCACTTATGCAAAATCTCAGCCAATTAAGGCAAAGGCAGAGCTGGACTCTAGACCCAGGTTATACTGTTTTTTCTGTTGTATCAAATAAGATTGTAATATAATATTAATGTTAATGAATAACCTGTTAATACAATTTTAATCCATTAGCCTTAGGCATAATCCAGTTTTTTAAACTACTGAACTAGTTTTTATATTAGTGTTTGATGGTAGTTTAGTTTTACAACAACTCTACTGGTGCTAAGAGGATAGATCTTATGTTAAGTGTCTTTATTAACAAAAATAATAATGATAAATAAATAAAGAGGGGAGGAGGAAACTTTTGGAGGTGATGGATACATTTTAGGCTTTGATCACGGTAATGGTTTCATGGTTGTATATAAAAGAATCAACATTACCGGATAAAAGACTTTAAAAATAAAAATTAAATTTAAATGGAAAAAATGAATATAATTCTCTTTAATAACAATGGGAAAAACACAATTTGGAGTTAAAACTTTAGTCTCGAACCTAACAAACCAAGCATCATATCAATTATATATAAGAGAACTCTTAATAAACATACTTTATTTGATAAACTTGTGAAACCACTGTCATTTCCTGAACCAAGCTAAGTGAGAAATGTAAAGTTTGCCTGTTTGACTTTGCGGGTGAACTTTAGTCCCAGTGGATTGAATATGTACATGTTATTATTCACCAATTCCTTCCATACCTTCTATACTAGAATAAAATGTTGCAGCTATTTTTTTTGTCTTTAGTGAATAATCATCAGTATGTCTTTAATCTGTACCAAACAGAACATGTTCACACACCTCAGTTATTGCTCATCATTGAATATATCCTATGCTATCTACATTTTTCCACAAATACATGAATAAAGGTTATACACGTTTAGAATTCCACTGTAAGCAAATTATTCAACATTTACATATATTGAGCACTTATGGATGCATAGACTCAGCTATTGGAAATAAACCCATGGAAATAGCTACTACTATTAAGGAGTTCATTCTCTATTGGGCTCTTTTACCCAAAATGTTTATATAAGAAGAAGCAAATCTTATCTATTCAGAGCTTGCTATAGCAAGAGAGTCAGCCACCGTCACTTGCATTTTGGCAGAGACTCAAAGGCAGACAGAGGAGTTTTATAGAAGGAAAAAGAAGGCTTCAGGTGTGCCTTGATTGGAGCCTGTTGGCATGGGGAAGCTGCAGGCGGGCTAACTTGAAGCTGGGCATGGTCTGTGATTGGGTAAGGGTGCATATTTGGCTTTCTCTGGTTGGTCTTAAGTTGGAAGTGGGCACAAAAATTAGGGGAGCTGTCAGTTATTAACCAAGTCCTAGTCATTGGGAACCAATTGTTACAGGAGTTACTCTTTAGCTTCCTAGATTGTTACTCAAGATAGAAGTCTGACTTCCTAAAAGCCCAACTTATAGAGAGCAGGCTGCCTTCCTGAGCAGGTTACTGTAGAGAACGGGTTGGTTTCCTGAGCTTTTTGCTGCAGATTGTGGGTCAGAATTCTATTTTTGTATACAGTCTGGCCATGGTTCATTTGCATAGTTTTTCAGTATCCTTGAATAACAATGGATATTGTTACTGTGACATTTTTAACATTAATCAACTGAGAGATTTATTTTTCTTTAATTAATGGCATTGTTTTTCTTCTTACAGTAACTAGATTTGCATTTATCTTGCTTTTGTTTTGTTATCGTGTTACTCTGAGGTTGTATGAACTGCTCAGTCCTTGTTGGCTTTCTTACAAGAAAAAAGAAAAGGACAAAATACCTGCTTGATTATAATTTTCTAAAATCATCAATCATAATCAGATGCTTCTTTGAGTTTTATATTGTTATTTAAGACCAAGAAAGGAATTCAAAAGTAGGACAAACTACTCAAATAGAAGTGCAAACAAAATTCTTGTTCAAGAAATTGACTGAAAGTGGTATTTCCAAAATTTAGTTTCTTATTTTCCTTTTGTCACAAATTAGGAAATACTGTGATAAAATTTTCTCTCTTTTAAAAAATTTATTTCAATGGTGTAATTCCTGGGAGCTGAAAAATGTATATGAAGTGTTTGAAATTTAAGTAAAACATGGTCTTCCATTCTTATTATCTAAACATGATTAGACAGAGAGATGACCTAGAAAATGAAGCAAATTAAGTCAGTTGAACAAAAATTTGATATCTTTCTCAGCTATTTCCATTAAGAATCACAGACTTCTAAGACTAGATATTTTATTTATTTATTTATTTATTTATATTTATTTTCATAGAGATTTGAAGCTAATGAATACTATGTACCACAAACTGGGTGGCTTAAAACAACAGAAGTTTATTCTCTTACAGTTCTGGGGGCCGGAAGTCTGAAATCACAGTGTTGGCAGGGCCATGTTCCCTCTGAAGGATCTAGGGAAGAATATTTCCTTGCTCCTTCTAGTTTCTTGTGGCTGCCAACAATCCTTGGCATTCCTTTGTTTTTGGCACCATAATTCCAATCTTTGCCTTCGTCTTTACAGGACCCTTTTTTCTGTGTCTCCATATGTCTCTGTGTCCAAAATTCCCTCTTCTTATGTGGACACCAGTCATCTGATTAGGGCCCATTCTAATCCAGTATGAATTTATCTTGGTTACAGCTGCAACGACCCTATTTCCAAATAAGGCCACAATCACAGGTACAGAAAGTTAGGACTTCAACATATCTTTTCAGGAGAACACAATTCAACCCACAACATTGCCCGAACTGTTAGCATCTGCTAATTAGATTTCCTAGATAGTGTTTTATCCTTTTAGCTTAAAGCTTTCATCACGATCAACTTTCTAGCAGTTTTAAAATTTTCAGCCTGGAAGAGCCCTCAGAGATATAGAGAGATAGATACCCATATATTTCTTTGTTACACTTACCAAATGCCAGGCACTGTTCTAAGCACATTATATATATTATTTCATTTAATTTTCACAAAGCATCTATCTGTTTACTACCATTATTACCCCGTCTTATAGGAGGTAACTGAATGTTGTGAACTAAACTAAATCTATTTGATTGTTCACAATTATTGGATTATTTTAGGTAGCTATATTTAGATATTGTTGAGAATCAACTTTGCTACAGGCGGCATGAATTATAATGTATTCAAGTCTCCAAGTGAATTTTGCCTCACAGTTAACAGCAAGTAGGTACAAAAATAGTCATACCACCTGTTATGTATGCTTGATGAAGTTCCAGCTCTCTATTCTTTTAAGCACTCTGACAGCACATATCATGAAGGTTCATTCTAGGCAAAAGCAGCAATATCATAAGAAGAGTAGCAGAAATCAGCTAACCTCCTATTTTGAGTCAAATGAGGAAATCCTCCCACAGGTGTCTTAACATAGGACCATCAGAAGTCTCCCTGGCCTGGGACATCACTCTGATGGGTCTAGACTATTAGACATGCTTCGTTCTTATATCCGTTCATGCAAGGACCCGTGCACCTACATAACATTTTACACAGTCTACTATGTTGAACACTATTCATTCCACCAAAGAAACTCACTTCTAATTGCTAATTAATTATTCCTCTGGTATTGACAAAAACACACATACACAAGAATATTTCAAGCATTTATAAGAAACTTGCCCAATATATACAAAAATTAATTTATGGAGACAAGATTTGAACCACCAAGCTACAGTGCCTATTGCAGAAATCAAAATATGGCGATTATGGAAAAATAACTTTTAAAAATAGCTTTATTTGTAATAGTCTCAAACTAGAAAAAAAAACACAAAATGTTCATCAACAGGTAAATAGATAAACAGCATATGGTAAGATATTTCTATACAATGAAATACTACTCAATAATAAGAAAAAACAAACTATCGATGCACTAAAAATATGGATGAATGTCAAAATCATTACGTTGGGTGAAAAAAGAAAAAAAGAGGACATACTCTATTATCCATTTACATAAAATTCTGTAAATTGCAAAATAATCTATAGTAACAAAAAGCAGATAAATGTTTGCGTATAGTGACAAAAAGGGACCAGAGTGGAGGGAAGAGTGGATTACAAAGGAACATGAGGGTACTTTTGGGGATGACAGATATGTTTGTTATGATGATTGTGATGATGGTTTTAAATATATACATATGTACATGTGTCAAAACTCACCAAATGGTACCCTTTAATATATGCATTTTACTGTACATAAATGAAACCTCAGTAAGTTGTTAAAAAAATAGAGTCATTAAGAGTCTTGTCTCTAAACCTGAGAAGAGAGCAGCCCAGAAGGAGCAGAGAAAAGAGATGGACTCTTGCAACTTCATTTAAGACTGAACTCAAGATGTGTTTGGAAACACATCATGATCTCTGGATCTTAGTCATATGAGTCATGAGATTCCCCCTTTTTTGCCTAAGCCATTTGAGAGAGGTATTCTGTTGCTCGTAACAGAGAGAACCTTAGCTAAAACAGAAATATTGTTAGTAGGTTCTAGTAAAAAGAAATAAAATTGAATACACTACACATGGGCATAAAACAAGTTTAAAATTTAACTACTTCAATGATTAATGTATTATGTCACAGTTTATCATTTACTGATTGAAATCATTTAGCCCAAACCAATAGTTCTCTTAAGGGTCTTGATTATCTTTGGAGATTGGTTTATTGCCCAGTAGGTTCCGATCAATAATTGCTGTTGGATTTTGGGATGAGTCTCATGAGCTGAGTCTCCTTTTTCCCAGAGCAAGAGGACTTGTGTCTAAGTAGGTTTGAATTTGAATATCCTGGATGTCTGTATGTAGTGCTACCTGAATGACAGCACTTTGCAGTTTTGCTTTGCTATAAGAAAAACAGAGTATCTCCAATGTCCAAACCCCACTTCTTCCATGAAGGCTTTATTATTTTCTCATTTCCTCTCCTCTCAAAAGAACATAATTGCTCTTCATAGTGACATTTATTTTCCCTTACTTCTCCCTAGACTCCTCTTTTTTTCTAAAGCCTTAGTCAGCTAGCAACATAAAGATTAATTTAAACGTACAATGGGAGATTGTATTAGTTTGCGAGGGCTGCCATAACAAAATATCACAGACTGGGTGGCTTAAACAACAGAATGTATTTTCTCATGTTTATGGAGGCTTAGAGTCCAAGATCAAGGAGTCAGTATGTTTGGTTTCTTCTGAGGTCTCTCTCCTTTGTTTGCAGATGGCCACCTTCTCACTGTGTCCTCACATGGTCATCCCTCCATCTGTGATGTCTGTGTTCTAATCTCTCCTTATAAGAACACCAGTCATATTGGATTAGGGCCCACCCATATGACCTCAGTTTACCTTAATTACCTCTTTAAAGGCCCTATTTCCAAATACAGTCAGATTCTGAGGTATTGGGGTTTAGGGCTTCAACATATGAATTTTGGAGGGAGATCATTCAGTCCGCGACAGAGATAATAATCCATGTTTTCTGTTCCTTCCTTATTCTTCTCTCATAAAAAAAAGCTCTAAGAGGATGATGCTCAAACATCAACATATACACCATGCAATAAATATTTTTGAACTTCTAATAATGCCAAACATGTTTACTTTGGAATTAGGAGATCAAGTTATCATCGATAATCATATGTCAAGTTGAAACACCTGAACGGATATATCTTATAAATCACACTCCATTACACATATCAAAGCTATTTAATTGGACTGAATTATAAATGCTTACCTTCACATTTTCCCAGCATAAGTTATCAACTTGATCAAATAAAATATCCCTGCAGGGAATTACCTCTTCTAATACTCCTTCTCACTCAAATATTTAAGCTACTATATGCAAATTTCCCACTGCCTTGAGCTTTTGCCTTAGTCTACTTTGTGTGAAATCAGGACATTATCTCATCTGGTATTTCCCTTAGCTTTATGACCCTCTTTGCAATACGTAACATGAAACTCCTTTGAAATTCCCTTTAGAGTTCTCTTTGCTGAGTCTCCTTTCTGCCCTCTGATTCTCACTCCTCTCCTCAAGGAAGAAAATGTCCGTGGCTCCTGCTTGTATAAGAGGGCAATCAGTGGAAACTCTCTTATTAGGCCACTGCCACTTCTGCCAGTGAGAAAATTAAGTAACTGCTGGGGTACAATGACACAAAAGCATGTGGGCGCTCAGTCTCTCCCTGAAACTGTGCACTTAGAGAAACTCTGTGACTCATTTCACGTTCAGCACACGCCGGCCCGTCATTTGCCGACTGACATGTCAAGCCGAATATGAAGCCAGAATTCTCAGGGGCACTCAGAGGACAACCACAGCATGTGTCCAAAGACTAAGAATCTTTTCTAAAATATCTCAATGCCTTAGGAAAAAAACGTGAACAAAAAATAAAGGATTAGTAGAGATAAAATAGCTCCCATAATTATTTTCCCCTGGGATCAAGATTGCAAAACTCAGCTATTACTCACTTTTTTCTTTGCCACTCGCTGCCTGAACAAGTTTTATGCCTCAGTTTCCTCAAATGAGGTGTTAACATTCCTGAAAGAGTATATCATACATAAGTAACGATGGTAATGACCTTGAACATATGAAAGTTTATTATAAATCCTGTGTGCATTCCACACACTCGTGAAAATAATAATTACGTTCTCTATTAATGTTCCTACCACACAGAATCTCCAAAAGAATTGTAGTTCTTGTAGCCAGAAACTACCAGAGGCAATTTCAGTCTAAAGGAAGATTAGTAAATTAAGCCAGGAGACAGGGGCTGAAATGTGTTTTTTTTAACTGTCAGGTTCTGTATTTCTGAAATTTGGTTACCATATCTACCTTTTTACAGTTCCCCAAATTTTCATTAAATAATTTTGAGCAGATAAGAAAAGTTTTATAGTTGATATTTTATGTAACAATATATAAAATAATTCACTGGACAAAAATTTTTACCTATATAAAGGATTTTTTAGCCATATTCTCCACTTCTTTTTTCCCTTTATGTTTCTCGGGTGATAAGAGGAGCAGACCAATAAGACCTTGAAGAAAATACCTTCAGGAAATTCAGTTCATTCACTCCTAGAAGCCCAAGACACCCAAACATTCACTGTTTCCAGATAATGGTTTTTTTTAATTATGATTTTTTGAAACTTTATCTTTCATATTCACAAAAAAGATACTAACATCAAAATATACAATATCCTAAGTGTCCAAAATTTCAAATTGATAACCTATTGCAATAGAATATTACTCAAAAGGTGATGGGATTGAATTGAATTGAAGCGTGCATACTATTTCACTAATGGATAGAACCTGAAGTCAGGATAAAGTCCTGGTTCTGCGAATAGCCACACATCTGTAGGAACAGCACCACTAAGTTTAACTATATATACCAACTCAGCTATATTTATAAAAGATTAATAATTGAGAAAGGCTATAGTGACATTGCTTCCCCAAGAATGTATAACTTTCAAACATTACCAGTAGAAAATGTGATATGATTTTTTTCTTACAGAGTAAAACTTTTTCATTGTAAACCAAGTTTCAAGTTCTAAGTAAACCTAGGGGGTAGAGAAGATCAGCAAATAAGTTTTAAAGAAGAAGCAAGAATTTTGTTAGTGCTGCCTGGCAATTTTAGTATATTTCTGTGGTCCATTCAATCCGCCATCCTCTTAGATTACTTCATACCCTTTTCTCTTGCCTTAAACCTGAAATACTTCTTGCCTCTTTTTCTGTGCTGATGATACTGATTCCTTTTCCATTTAGAAAATAGAAGGAATCAGAAGAGAGCTATTTTACACTCCAGCCTCTACTAGCCTGCATCCGTCTGTTTCCAGATACTCTTAGTTCCCTGTATGCAATGGATGAAGGATGAGTCTGGGCTCTTACCCAAGGCCAGCCTCTCTTCTTCATGGCCAGCACTTCTCACCCACTGAAGGATGTTGCTCCAGTAATTTCTCCCTCTCCAGTAATCAATTTTCCCTTTCTACTGGATCCTTCCTATCAAAACACAAACATGCTGTGGTATATCCACCTAAAAAGACAAGTATTTTATTTTACAAGAAATCCAGTTCACCGTACTTTCCTCTTGAGCTCCTATCCCATTTCTCTTATTCCTATTACAGCAAAACTCTGCAACAGTGCTGCCTCCTTTGCTCTCTCTCCTTCCGTTCCTGTTATTCTTGCTTTAACTCACTCTATTCAGGTCTTCATCCCCATACTGCTTTGAAACAGCTCTTTATAGCACCTGGCACATTTATTCATTCATTCGGCAAAAATTTTGAGCACCTACTATGTGCTGCGTTTCTTTAAAAGTAATGAATAGAGAGGCTCAGCATCAGACTTTTCTTTCCTTCTGCCCTGGGAGTCAAATTTTAAACTCTCCAAGGGAGCATAGCTGGATAAATCTTGGTACACTTTCAGCAAAAGTGCACAGATGAGTAAATCTCGTGCCCCTCCACTTCGTGTTTGTCAGAGGACATGGGCAGCACAGCTACTCCAAAACAGACCCAGGCTGTCTTGACCAGGGAGTACACTCAGTTGTACGGTACTGCCCTTGGCTTGGCCCTGGTGGTCACGTTCAAAGTCTGGGTCCTGCACTCTAAGTCTCTTTAAATTACACAGATTTCAAACATGCAAAGAATCTCAAAGCACAGATTCCTTTTTTTTTTGGTGAGGAAGATCAGGCTTGTGCTAACATCTGCCAATCCTCCTCTTTCTTTTTTTTTTTTTTTTGGCTGAGGAAGACTGGCCCTGGGCTAACATCCGTGCCCATCTCCCTCCACTTTATGTGGGACGCCACATAAAGTGGCTTGCCAAGCAGTGCGTCGGTGCGTGCCTGGGATCCTAACCTGCGATCCCCAGGCCGCCGCAGCAGAGCGTGCACACTTAGCTGCTTGCGCCACCGGGCTGGCCCCCCACAGATTCCTTTTAATCGACTTTATCTTTATCACTGTTCCAGCCTCCAAGACAGCATACTTAAATGCTAAATGACCTCTAGACATTTAGTGTTTTATGTTTTGTAACAGCTTTGTTTTCCATTTCTCCTTTAAAGTGCCTTGACCATATAGACTCCAGAAGATTCTCTGATGATTATGGCTTCCCTCCTTTTAGTGATCTTTTATTACTTTTCTTGAGAATGCTTATCAGAAACCTTTCAGTGGCTAGGCTAGAGAAAGGAAATGATTTGGTAATTGACTCTGGGCTGTTGCTTTGAAAAGGATCTTTGGAAAGATCCTTACTTTCTTTGTCAAAGGCTGACTTTCCCAAGGAATTTGTACAGTGGAATATATCTTTTCCCTTCTGCTTCTCAGAGGGTCAGCTTTCTCCCCAATATGTTTAAAAAAATAGAAATCACCTGTTTAATCTTTGGTAACAAGTAATTTGAGTCCTAAATCTCAAATAACCCTCTATATAATAAACTATAACGATCACTTTAGTGCTCTATCCTCAATTGATAAATGCTTTGCAGCTCTAGGGACAGAGGTATGATCTGACATATTCCAGGTTCTTAAGAAAGGCATTCTCTTCTACTGCAGTCCAGTAGTCAAGTCAGCTTGGCAAGAATAACCCTTCCATCCGGGCACCTCAAAGCTTTGTCTACAGAGCATCCTCTTTTTAAAGATTCTGAACTGAAACCACTTATTAGACTAACTGATTGTCTCTGGTTATTAAGAAAGAACATAAAGCGGAAGCTACTCTGGAGAAATAATAACGACCTAACACATAAAACGCAACAAGACGTTACATGAACCAATCAAAATGAACTGCTTTGATTAGAATTGTGAACACACACAAAAAATAACAGAACTAAAATTACAGAGTACCTTCTATTGTATAACTTCAATATACCTTATACCAACAATGACAGTACATTTTCCAGTGAGATACTTATTTCTCGACTGGATGCCTGTAGGCAGTATTATCAGTGCTTTTCAATCCTTATCCTTTCTTAACTTCCTCAAATGCAAATAAGTCAAGCGTTTGATATAAAGCAAACTTTAGGAATATTTAAAACAGGTTTTCTCCTCCACAGGGTGGTAACAGATTTGAATCTTCAGCATACATCTCACAGTTTATGTTGGCAACAATGCATTTTCAAACAGCAGATGGTTACTTGTATATCATAGATAAGGGGGGAAAAAGCTAGCGATACACCAACTGGGATCACAGCTCTGGGAAAACTTGCAAATTTCAACAAAGCCTATGGAGATTGAATGTTAATAAGCATTAAGGAATAGAAAAGCGAACAGAAAGCAAAATCCTTAATACAAAAAACAATGGGAAAGTTACTGTGGTTGGTGGTATGGGCTTGTTACTCTTCCTCGAGGATGGAGCAAATGCATTTGATAATTTTGTTGCTACGTAATGCATACACCTTCAGAACAGTGCAACATTGACACAAAGTTCTGTAATGAGGCAGGTAGAGATTCATGATGTGTTCATCGCTGAGAATATCATAACACCGCGTTCAGTGGATGACTCCCTTCTGCATACACAAGCAAGCCCATACTCCTCAGCCTAGCTTTCCTGGTTCCTCTGTTGATCCTAGTGGGTTTTTATTTCTCATCTCATCATTAGTCTTTACCAATTAAACAAACTTATTAATAAATATATCACCTCTGTAGCATGTGGCTAATATTCTAATTTGCTCAGAGCTCTAACTGAACATCCTAATATATGAATAAGATTTGGTACAAATTATAGAGTCTGTACAGTTCATTACATTTCGGTGCCATCTAGAATAATCTTCTATAGCTCATTTGATACTTGATGCCCATTTCGTTATTTAATCTGCTATATATGTTTCCTTATCTGCAAAAGGGGATAATTATAGCACCTGCCTCACAGGTTTGTTGTGAGGATTTAATGAGTAAACATCAAGCTCTGGAAGAGAAGCCCTCTGTTGGTTACTCGCTGTTGTTTTAGTGTTACCGTGTTAATATAATTCACTGTGTGTGGAGAGCACTGCAGAGGAGTCATGCAGACTTTCTCTCTCTTCAAAAATTACAATTTCCCTCCCAGTGCAGCAGATGATTTTTTAAAATAATTACAGCTAACGTTTAGTGTTTATCATGTACCAGGCACTATTCTGAGTGCTTTATATGTATTAACACATTTAATTGTGTCAATGATGCTATGAGGAGGATACGAATATTATCCTTGCTTTATAAGTGAGAAAATGGAGGCACAGAGAAGTGAAAACTATTGTCCTAGGGTGACAAAGTTAAAAACCGGTAGAGCTCAGCCTCAGACCCAGGCGGTCTGGCTCCAGGGTCCACATCCTTTACCACTTCTCTGCACGGCTGTCTTTGTTTGTTCTCACATTATTCTGTTTCTATGTCTCAGCGTCTTCATTCCGGTCCATGACTCAACTTCTCACCTGTTCTTTGACTTATTTCCTATGGGCTCTTGCCCAATAATTCTCTCCTTCCTTTCAAGTATCTTCAGCCTCTTGCATCTCACTGACTTTTCAAACAACTAACTTTCCTTTGTCTTTAAAATAAATGAATGCAACCCTTTGATTAATGTCGTTGTGTTTTAGGAATATCACAATTTCTCTCTTTTCCATCCATATTGAATTTAGTGAAGACACGATCTGCCCCTGCCGTCGGGGACTGTAACCACATTCTATGTGTTCCTTCCTCGTCTACTCCCACCACCCCACTGGAGCTGCTCTCCTGTGACCTCAGCAAATCTAATGACCTTCTTTGGTTTAGCCTCTCATAGGGCGTAGGAGGGGCCTGTGGACATAGAGCTCACAAAAACAGTTATTCCAGGCAACGCGTGATTTAGGACAAACACTAGGGGAAATAGTACGGAAGACTTGCTTAATAAATTAGTGCTCTATCTTTTACTTCTATTTATTCGCTCTTCAGAAGCTACTCTTTTTTTTTTTTTAAAGATTTTATTTATTTATTTTTCCCCCCAAAGCCCCAGCAGACAGTTGTCTGCCACAGCTGCACATCCCTCCAGTTGCTGTACGTGGGACGCGGCCCCAGCATGGCCAGGGGAGCGGTGCGCCGGTGCGCGCCCGGGATCCGAACCCCCGGCCACCAGCAGCGGAGCGCGAGCACCCAACCGCCAAGCCACGGGGCCGGCCCAGAAGCTACTCTTGATGACTTAGGACTTAAATGGCTCATTCTTTTGTGTAAATTTTACCACTATCTTTGGAATAACTATTCATTTCTCTATATTTGAGGGTTTATTTTTGTTCATTCTTTTGATGTTTCCTTAGCATTGTTCTGTTGTCCCAAACTCTAACAATCTTACCAAAAAAAAATCCTTGCAAATGAAGTGGATAATTAGCATAATAATGTCTGTGACCCTCCATTTCCTAAAGCAATAGACAATTAAGAAGTAGTAGGACAGGTTGTCATTAAACTGTAATAATTACCTGTGGGCGTTTCAGATAATTGCTAACTTAAAAATATTCATGGTTTGATACTGTATATTGTTTAAAAAGAAATATATATATATTTAAGTCCCTAATGACTTAAATCCTGAGTTAAATTCAGCATCTATGAAAGGATAATTTTTCATTGAACTGGCATTCATGCAATGCCAAGTGTCATTTCCTGGCTGGGTTTTAGGCTCAGCATTTTAATGGCATCTTTGTATCCCTCACAACACATAGCAGAGTGTCTGATATAGAATAAGCCCTCAATAATTGTTTGTTGAATGAATGCATAAATCCATGGTAGGTTGAAAAGAAATAGAAGAGTATTTTCAGTCTCTCTTGCTTCTCATCCCCATGTTTCATTTAAGAAAGATGTGGTATTCCAGGAGAAGAATCCTGGAAGTTCAATTAAATAGAGAGCGGGAAAGAAAGTCTATGTACGCAACAGTAATATATCCTTCTTCCACCCAGTTCTATCTTAGCAGCCAGACTTTTATCAGGAAACAGCAGTTACATAGTCGTAATAATGCAAATGCAGAATGTTGATTTAAACAAAATTGTGCTAGAACTGCATCGGATTCTATATTAGTCAGGGTTCTCTAGAGAAACAAAATCAGTAAGATGAATATATCTAATCGATGTATATCTACATTTATCCATCTATCTAAGAAATTTTTTTTTTGGTGAGGAAGATTGGCCCTGGGGTAACATCCGTTGCCAATCTTCCTATTTTTGCTTGAGGAAGATTGTTCCTGAGCTAACATCTGTGCCCATTTTCCTCCATTTTGTATGTGGGACATCACCACAGCATGGCCTGATGAGTGATGTGTAGGTCCGTGGCCAGGATCCAAACCTGTGAACCCTGGGCCACAGAAGCAGAGCACACGAACTTGACACCATCAGGCCAGCCCCCAAGAAATTTTTTAATAAGGAATTGGCTCACACAATTATAGACACTGACAAGTCTCAAGATATGCAGGGTGAATTGGCAAGCTGGAGACCCAGGAGAGCCAATGGTGTAGTTGCAGTCCAAAGCTAGCAGGTTTAAGACCCAGGAAGAGCCAGTTTCTCAGTTGAAATCTGAGGACAGGAAAAACCCAATGTCTCAATTTCCACTATGTAAATATTCCCACTATTGTGGATTTCAAGTTACCACCATGAAGTTACTGAACACAGAATTGGGAATTTTTGCTATCAGCTTTCATGAGCCTTAGGAGCGCAAGCATTACCTTTTAACAGTTAAAGTTTCAGCAGGGGAGGCAATCAGAGGAAACCGCAAAAGCATCCCAAGAGAAAAAAAGCCAGCACCCAGCATTAAGTTACAACTGAACCTATCATGTAAGGCCTTCTTTGTCCTTTACCACTCCTCTATACTGCTACACCTGACACTGTAGGGAGCAGAAATGCGAGGTAAGAAGTGTATCAAGAGAAAAAAAATGAAGTCAACCATGACTTTCTTCCCCAGACAGCCTGTGACAGGTGTGAGCTGAGGTAGAAGAGTTTTAAATTTAGTCATGGTCTATATTTTATGAGAAAGATCGGCAATTTTTTGTTATTTGAAAGTTTTCTAAAAACTATGGAACCTACCCAACTTCATTTAGGAAAAGAAAACAACAACAACAAGAAATCTTCAGATGAAATCCAAAAGGTAGAGGTGAAAAAGAATAGAGTTACATTCTGCCTGTGCCAACCTAATCTAACTGGCTCAATAAATTGGTTCTATAAGTAATATAGGAAGTCAAACAAGAATGGATGCCTAGCAGTGATGTAATGTGAATGAAAAATAATCATCACAACTCAGCCCAGCCTTAGCTGGGCTAGCCTTTCCTACTACAATCACATTGTCAGAATTCACTCCCTCTGACTCCCAATGAAGGTTATTTTTCCTATAAAGCTCTTAGCACGGTCTTCCTTGGGTTGCCTTTTGACTATCTAATCTCCTCTGACTGTGAGCACTTGGGGGTTGGAATCATGGAGCGTTTATTTTTTGTATGCCTGCAATGCTTAGAACAGGAAACACTTTTGCACCTGTATGTAGTGTACTATAATGTATTTGGAAAAACATTTGTTTCTTTTGATAGATAGAAAAGATTCCTTGCTCTTTGTATGGAATTAATTTGCTCAAATCATTTTATATTGACAATATAAAGGTCAGTTTAATCCCAATTTCAGTCAATAAAATCATGAATTCCACTCAATTAAACTGATAACTGATGGCATTTTATTATCCAATGGGGAAGATTCACAGATCATACAAACCTGATAAACCAACAGAAGTTGGAAAGAGCCCAATTAAATAGGCTCTGAATCCTGAATTCCAGCACTATAAAAGTATTCAACATTTTGAAGAAAGACTTCCCCTTGGGATTTTATGCCATAAAAAGGATAACTTCTTAATTGCATGTGTAATATTATTGTTAAGAAAGATACAGAGAGAAATGTTGTCAGATATCCTATAATTTATGCAAATTAATAGAAAGTATATGTTAATTAGCATTTTGTGGTAACTAAGGAGAAGACTACCATTCCTTTCCCAATTCACTGGAGCAAAGTCTGTTAGCTCTTGCTCACATTCATTCTGCCGTCTGCAATCCATGAATCATTACACTATGTAGTGGCTTATCCTTGATCACATCTATTTTGGAATTTCTTAATTCATGCTCTTGATGTACTTCCTTCCCAAACATGCTACATGCACAGCTTTCCACAAGTGAGTTGACGGTAACACTACCACTTTACAGTTATTTTGGCCAAAAACCATAGTGTCATCCATGACTCCTTTCTTTTTCTCACACTTCACATATATTTTGTCAGAAATCCTACCGACTCAACCTCCTAAAATATATATGGAATCTGACTGTTTTCCTTGGTCCAAACTACCATCTGAACTAATCACCAAACGTATTCCTGTTTCTACCTTGCCCCTTTACTGTGTTTTCTCCCACAGTGAACATTACCTTCTTACCAAAAATATTAATCACTTAAAAAAATTTATACTTATTGTTCAATAGCTATCTCCTCTACTACAACGTAAGCTCCACTAGGGCAGGCATCTTTTTCTGTTTTTTTCACTGATGTATCAAAGGCACTTAAAATAGTACCTAACATGCAGTAGGCACTCCTTAAATATTTGTTGAATGAATGAATGCTTGACTAACAAATATATATATTTGGATAATGGTCTATATTTTACATATATATGTATACATATATATTTTTTACAAATACACATGTGCATATGTACACACCAACACACACATGTATATGTGTATCTGTGTGTGTGTGTATTATTTACATAGAAACATTTTTGGGGTGGAATGATTGCAAACACATTTATTTTTGATCTTATTAAGTGTAAAGTTTGTTCTTTCAAAATTTCATCCTACAAAACATTATGGCTTAACTTGTATCTACAAATTTTAAATCAACAGTTTTAATGAAGACCACACAAAAGTAGCACCTCAAATAGACTATTGGGAAAATAATAGAGGAATGGGCTTATGACATTTATGGATATATCCACAAAAACAGCATCTTGCTTGTGTCATGTAACAGAAAAATGACTGAGCTAAATCCCTCATTCAAAAATATTTCTTTAATATGTACTGTGTGCAGATTTTTGTAAATAGTTTTGTGTGCACAAAATTTGTATGGGCACAAAAATGAATGAGATGTGAGCATTGCTCTGAAGTATCTAATAAGTAGTAGAATTTTATTTAATGTAAAAATAATTGTAACATGTGAGTCATAATGTAATTATTACCATAGTAGAAGCATACACATAGTGTTATAGGCATTCAAAGAAGAAGAGGTAAGTATGTAGTTTTGTGTTTTTATTTCTTTATTGTGCTGTTGTGATGGAGAGTAGGAAGGAAAATTTTCAAATTGGAAAATTTTCCCTTCCTCTTTGAAATGAAATATCTATAAATTTTATTAAAAATTCATATACCAATTAAAGACATTTTGAAAGCATTATCTTTTCTAATTTCAAAACTCTTGCACTTTGAAATGTGGGATGGTTAAATTTTTATAACACGAAAGATTGTAAGAGCTTTGCTTTTATTGAACATTGTAATATGGCTATTTCAGCAAAGACATACAAGTCAGGCTGTTTAGTTATATACTAAAGTGTATATCAAAAGGGCCACCCATATGAAAAGAATCTTAAATATCCCTGGAATTAAGATAATTTATGTTTACGATTGAATGTAGGAATAATTTACATTATTCCTAAATCCATCCCTAAATTATAGAATGAAGAGTATAAATTCATGTTACAGAAGCAATGATCTCATGTAGCATTTACATTTAACCGTGAAGAACATGGTGAAAATATATTTGCATTTTTGAAATATAATCTAATTTCTTAGACTCAATATTTGTAGTTAATGCATTTGGCAATTTCTGGATATAATTTTATTCATTTGCTCTTTAATATATCTATCTCTAAAAGGGAAAAGAACACATATTCCTAAGATATTATGCTTCCCTCCCAACAATGGCAAATCGCACAAATGCCTTAATTAAAAATATTTAGAAAGTTCTCCCTAATTCTATTTTTTCCCTGTTCCCATAGAATATAATCCAATCCCCTAGTGTTTCTTCTTCTTTTATTCTTGCCATTTTACCTCTAACCTCCTTCACAAATTTCCCTGACTTTACTACCCATATTACTTCCTTCTGTTTTTTTTTTTAACTCAGCTTGTATTCTGCTACATGTTAATATATCCATAGGCTTTTAGATTTGGAAGTTTGAAAACTCTTATCCATTGCACTGACATCATCTATAAAAATCCAATGGTGTGCTGGTAAACTGTCTCTTGAAAGAAAAAAAAAATCCTGATTTATATTGTTTGCCAATTTCTCTGGTGTAAACATCCTCACAGTTTGCTGATTTCAAGCAACCCAACCAGCTAGCAAAATTCCTACATAATTCCTAACTGGCTTTCATAGGTTGGTAGTACCTGACTCAAGCTCATGTTGAAGGTATCCAGCCCTCTCTATTCAGAATATTTTTAGTGACCTGCAACTACTTCACGAAGGAGCCCGTGTGTTGATGGAGAGTTCAAGTTGTAAAAAGATTTCCCTTCTAGCGACCCAACATCTTTTCCCCTGATATTTACCCCTGAATTGGCATTAATCACAATTCAAATGCTATAACATAAATAGAAACTCTTTGCCATATGACAGTCATTCAAAGACTTTAGAGCAGCTTCTATGAATGTCTTCTTTTCCAAGTTAAGCACAAGAATTTTTTCCAACTATTCTTGATATGCCATGGTTTCCATAGTCCTTAACAACTGATTATATTCCTGGGGGTGTATTATAATTAACTGTCAATGGGGTCTAGAAATTAACACATAGCTCCAGATGTGGTCTAGGCAAAGCAAAGAGCCAGAGAATTATTGCTTTGCTTTCTCTGGACACTATAATTTTGTTAATGCAGTTTGAGGATTCATTAGATATTTTTGGCTGCCACATCACACAGTTGGCTTGTATACAATTGCAAAACCAACTTTATCCACCCAGGTGTCTTTTTTACTTAAAATACAGTTAGGCCAGTTTTCTATCATCCTGCACTTGTCCAACTAATTTCTGAATCGAAGTGTAGAAATTCACATTAATACCTCTTGCATTTCATCCTATGAATTAGGCTCTTCTTTTGAAACGACAGTACAATTGAATCCATAGTCTATGAACCCCTCCCATCTTTATGTTTGTGATGTTTGCAGATATAAAAGTATGCTTTCTCTCTTTTCATCCAGATAAAAAATAACCTAAAATGGTAACAATGACAAGAATGAATGGGAAGTCTTCCTATGGGAAGCAGCATCTGGAAAAAGCCTGGGCTTTAGATCTTTTCATTTTCTCCTGAGATGTTCTCTTTTCCTTCTCTGACATCCATCATTTGGAAACAAGGATCTATAGCCCAGAAAACACAATCGAATTCCAAATGCTCCTTTGTCTTCAGAATGCATTTTTCGATTAGATAAAAAGATAACAACTCCACCTGTACAATCCAACTTCCCTGCCCCAAATCCTTCAGACTTCAAACTAAGACTTCAAAGTAGCTAGGAATATAATTCCTGAGCTATCAGTCATTTTCTCTTGACTCAGCAGAGGGAGGAAACAGCTTGAGCTTTTTACAGGTTTTAGCAGATTCCTCATTACCTCAGATAAGAATTTCTTGGAAGGTAACACCTTTCCCAGTCAGCTATGGGGAATGTTTATGTAGCCAACTCTACATACTTCAAGAGAAGATCACTAGTGCTTACTATAAGTCTTTTCTCCAGGGAACGATACTGCTTTCTCTGTACTTATTTGCACTTTCTATAATTTTCATGTCAATGTAAATTTATACTTGTATCAGCCTATGTTACCATATATTTTGATGTATAGTAAGTTTATCTCTTTAACTCACTTCTTAAAATCAAGATGTTTTCATTATTTTATACCTCACTGAAATTGATTAACAAGTTTTTGTTAATATGTTTACATTTGTATCTTATGTGAGAATTTTCTCAAGGGGCTAACTGACAATAGTAATGTGATGATAAGATTGATTAAAATCTCTCTGAAAACATTGCTGTTTCTTTATTGAATAATAACAACAAAAAAGTTTTCTCCATTATTCCCAAATGAATTAGATAATAAAATGTAATTTCGTCTTCCATTCTCATATTCTAAATCATTTTAACAACCCCACTCCTTGTCTCCAATATAACCTGTTCCTTCTTGTGTCTTGGTTTTATTGCTTCTGCTTATGATGCTTCTTTCTGTATTTTATCTCCCCATGTCTCTCATATCAAACCTGGAATCCAAGCAAACATCTTCTGGGAAGCCTTCCCTTATTAACTATACCTGGCCTTAATCTGTCCTTTCTACGCATTTTCTCAAGCACTGATGTCCTCAGTGTGAAGCATACTAAATCAAACTTATTAATATGTTGTTGATATATTAGTGCCATTATTTTCCAATCTTTGTTGCATGCTTCCCAACTTGCATGACAACCTCTTACTGAGCAGAGGTGTTGTTAATGTCATCATATAACTCCCCGCTCAAAGCCTTCTAGGGCCTTTGGGATAAAGCTAAAACCCCTTAGAACAGGATATGAAGCTTCTGACTGCTCTCCATCTTCCAGGCTCAACAACTGATGCACAGCTCCTCGTACCCTGGTCTCCTGAGTTGCTCCATAAAGTTCCCAGAAGCTGCTGTACTATTCCATACCTAGCGTGCTCCTGCTGCTTCATGGAATGATTAAAATCTCTGTCCCTTTGGGAGAAAATTTCTTCATTTTTAAGTGTCAGGCTCAGCTCAAGTATCTCTTTCTTGATGAAATCTATCCTCTGCCCATAACCTGAGTCCCACTTTCCCACTCAACTATCTTTCCCACCAACTATGAGATTCTGTAGTTGGTAGTCAGCAGAGCCCAGGCTTCAAAGTCATGTAGACCTGGCATGAATCCACTTCTCCCACTTTCAGTTGAGCAATTTCTGTGAAGCTATTGAACGATCCTAAATCTCAGCCTCCTCATGTGTCAGTGGGTACAATTTCTCCTTCCTTGAGTAGTTGTAAGGGTTAAATTAGTGGTGTATGTGAAGAACTGAGTGCTCAGACTGGCACAGAGTGAGGCCTCAATAAATGGGGGCTCTATTGGACTGTAAGGTCCTGAGGCCTGGTCATCTCTGAAATCAAGGGTCTAATGCTACATAAGTACTCAGTAAGTGTTTATCGAAAGACTGAAGTGAACGCCTCTACCAGAGAAAAGCAAAAGTTCCCCTGAGGAGGAGATTAAAGAGGAAATAAAAGTCAGATTATTTGAATCTTTTAGATTCGATCCTTGACTTGCTTCAGACCTGATTTATAATATGACCTACAGATTTTTACTAGAATTTAAGCACATGGAATAGAATTTATATACAGAAGAATGGGAAAATTTGTATTACAAGTAAAAATTCTAGTGCCAGCCCTGGTGGTCTAGTGGTTAAGATTCAGCGCTCTCATTGCCACAGCCTGGGTTTCCCATTCGTGGAACCACACCACCTGTCTGTCAGTTGTCATACTGTGGCAGCGGCTCACATAGAGAACTAAAAACCAACAAGTAGGATACACAACCATGTACTAAAGCTTAAAAAAAATCTAAAGAATAATTTTCAGAGTGCTAATGAAACTAAAGCCTTTTATTCGGGCACTTACTCTTTCATTAATTTTCAGATCTATGAAATGACAGGAGAGAAGCGTTATTGTGCTCATATTACAAGTTCCTTAATTAAAACACATGGCCAGGGGGGCCGGCCCCGTGGCTTAGCAGTTAAGTGCGCGCGTTCCGCTACTGGCGGCCCGGGTTAGGATCCTGGCGCGCACCGACGCACCACTTCTCCGGCCATGCTGAGGCCGTGTCCCACATACAGCAACTAGAGGGATGTGCAACTATGACATACAACTATCTACTGGGGCTTTGGGGAGAAAAGGAGGAAAAAAAGGAGGAAGATTGGCAAAAGATGTTAGCTCAGGGCCAGTCTTCCTCAGCAAAAAGAGGAGGATTGGCATGGGTGTTAGCTCAGGGCTGATCTTTCTCACAAAATAAAAAACAAAAAAAAAACACATGGCCATTGCAATTTCAAAAGACCATAATAAAAATCAATGTAGTTGTTTGGAATCAAACATGACGAGCTCATTGTCATGTTATAAACTGAACCTGGCTCAAGTTAAAAATATGGCAAAAAACAGTAGTTTACTCCGGGATAATGTCTACAGTTAAAAATTAATTATATTTCATTTTGAAAGATAAATATACTGCCATCTATAAGTTCAGAAACTAATCTATTTTATTTCCACAAAAACTATTGTAGAGCAATCTACTTTATCTCTTCCTGATACATTGAAGCCTCCTAATGGCTCTTTTCAGCTTCAATCTTGACCTACCATAATGACTCCTTTGAAAATTTGGCCAATCTAATCTACCTACAGCATAGTTCTGATCATATTCCATCTACACTCAATAAATTTAAAGTATTTTGTGTGGCCCTCTGAGTAAAATTTCAACATATGAGTGCGACATTTGATGCTCTTTACCATCAGGCCCCAAGGCCCCTTTAGTGTGCTCCCCACCACATATCCTTCACTGGAAAAACAAACAAACAAAACTATTGATTTGGCATTTCCTAATACAATCCATTTGTGTGTCCTCTAAGTTCCTTCTAGAATGCCCTTCACCATCATCTCTCCCATTTCAATTTTAGGTGAGGCTATGAAGCTATTCCAGGTGGAGTTATTCACACACTTGTTTTTCTTCCCATAGTATTTAATTTGTATATCTATTATGATCACCTCAATTTTTACATGAAAGACATTCTTGAAAATTAAAAAGTGACTTAAAAATGTAAACAAAGTTGAATTTTCTCAAAAAAAATTTTAAAATGATAGAAAAATAAGAAAAAAATCATGTGTTATTTTTCCCATAGCGTTAATCTGAGTAACACATAAACATTTATGGAGGAAAGGGAAATTTCAGAGGGCATTAATCTATAACCATGAATTTATTATTGTGCTTCTCTTTTATAAAATTTCTAGAAGATAATTTTATTAAAAGCTCCAAGCAATTTAAATTTAGAGATGTATACTCCAGTCAATATTAATAAAAATTCCTCTACCATAATTCCATTCCTCTAGTCAAAAATGGCAAGAAATATTCACATAGAAAGAAAATAAGAAATATCCAGCACCTGCTGCCTTTAGGCAAACTCTAAATTTAAGTTTTCTATGTTTAGAAATACTACCCATCTAGATAGCAGAAGTGTGAAATCATTTTGTTTGACAAGATTTTACTACTTCATCTTTTTGATATCTAGGTATCTGTGTGAAATAAGTCAGTCAATCACCCTTCATTGGCTTTGTGACAAAATCTTTGTACTTTTCTATCAAAGGGTTCACTGAATTTATTGATTGGTCTTACTAGAGCATCCTTCTGACTGTAAAGCTACTAAATTATATTTTTCACAGGTAAAATCATGGGGCCAGCCTGCTGGCATAGCGGTTAAGTGCGAGCTCTCCGCTTCAGCAGCCTGGGTTTTGCAGGTTCTGATCCTGGGTGCACACTGATGCACCACTTGTCAAGCCATGCTGTGGCAGCATCCCATATAAAGTAGAGGAAGATGGACAAAGACGTTAGCTCAGGTCCAATCTTCCTCACCAAAAAAAAAAGGTAAAATCATGACTCATGTAAAATGAACATAGGCCAAAGATTTTATTTAATTCATTAATTAATGAGGAAATTGTAAGATGTTTAACCAATTCAAAGAGGAATTTGGCAATTGGGCCTTCAGAAATTAAATTTTAGATTAAAGGTAAAATTAACTTGCAAACAGATGCAAAACTGCTTGATCATCTATACAGCAATAATAGGTAATATTTGGTGTTCCCGTTTCTACAAGGCAGAAATCACTTTTCATTCCTTACTGGGCCATACTGATTTGCACTACTATCGTTTATTTTAACAAATTATCTTCTACTCTTACAGAGATGTAAAATGGCCTAATAAACAGAAAGTCAGTTAAAGCTACACACACTTACAGAATCAAATAAAACCCAGAGGGTCCACTAAAAGGATATCTAGTACTCTCCTTTGTCAATGTGGGTAATTTCCTTTCCTGAAATGGTATCTAATTTTGGAATGTGGTCGTGGTATATAATCTTTTCCAGGAATTTTTCTCACTAGTGGAGCCTATTGCAGTTTATTAAAAAATGTTATTCAGCACTGTGACTAATTTTTTAAGGGTATAAACTTTTGATGGGCAACAGACTGGTTCAGGATTTAACTAGATACCAGAATCATTCAACTTAGTAGGGGACTATTTTAGGAATTTCTCATTCTGTGAGTTTTCTGAGCTCAATCCTTTTAAGTCAAAGCTATACCTTCCTTTCTTTGTTTTTCTGGCCACTAAGGATTCATGATCTGGTTTAAACTACAGGCCTAATGTCCAGATTAAATCCAATGCTGCTTCCAGTTCCCAGGATCATAAACTCATTCTACTTCCTTTTTAACTCCCACATCCAGAAGTTCTTTTAGTCCTATTGTTCTCCAGTCAGAGTGAGTTTCTTTGCTGTCAGAGGGAGCCAAGAGTGGGAGTGGAATGGCAGTTCAAACAGATTTTCTCTGACAGTGTACGTCAATAGCTCACTTATTTCCTGATGAAAGCCACAAGTAGCTCCACTTGTTGGGGGGTTGGTGAGGGATGGGTATATACCCCTACAACCATATCTTAGACAAATGGAGAAGAATAACTCTTTCTAAAACACTTCAGAAAGCACCTTCGCAGTTCGGGTCAGAGAGAGCATTTGCACAGAGCTAAATTTCCAAGGAATCAGCTTGTAGAAGTGTAGCTATGGAAGTGATGAACTTATTATTTTACAGGCTAATCATATTCTGTACTTGGTGACCTGAAGAATGACATGCCAGATCATTCACCAAATAGAGAAATATGGTTAGTTGCTCCTTGAAGATACTTTCAAATATAGTAAAATCACACTCTGTTTATATAAATCAAACATGCTTTCACATTCTGTTATTTAGCAGTGGTATCAAAAGTAGATTAAAGTCAGGTAAGATTGAAGGCAAGAATCCCAATTAAATGGCTACTTCAATAGTCCAAGGGGGATATTATGATAGCCTGGAACTAGGACAGTTGCTATAGGAAAGGAAAGGAGACATAGCGAGAATGCATAAATAACAGGATTTGACGAATTAGGTGTGAGAGAGAAAGCAGGGTCTCAGTTGACTCAAAGGTGTCAGGACTCAGTATCTTTGTAGTCAGAGTCCTCATTAATCGAGGTCTTGTACAATAGTAGCAGGTATGGGAAACAGGAGTTGACGTGAAATTTGGCATTGATCACGTTGAGTTTGAGATACTACTAACTATTCTAGATGGTAACTTCAGGGTCTCACCTGGAAATATCCATTTGAGGCTACTGAGTTTATAGGTTTTGGTTAAAACCATGATCGGTAATATTGCCAAAGAGGGAGTGTGCACAGAAAGAAAGAACTGATCATTCAGGGACAGAAATCTGATGACAGAGCCAAAAGGGAGACTAGGAAGGATGAATCAAGAGGCCATTGAGAAACTGTGGAGAGATAGTTTGGTGCAACTGGGTCATTGGAAAGAGTGCCTAGGATTGAGAACCTTCACCATATATATAAACTGAAGGCAAAAAACCAATAGAAATTGAGAGAAGCTAAATATATAGGAGAGAGAAGATAAATTTGATGGACAATGATCCTAAAAGAGACAGAAGAGGATGGGTAGCGATATGTTGCTTAACTTGTACAGGATGAGGCAACCTCATATTCTAATCCTGGAAGAAGAAAATAAGAGCATGTGCAGCTATAAATCATTTTGTACAAAGGGAGCACGTAGTTTAGTTAGTTCATGCCTGATGATTTCAACTTTATTTAAAAAATGCAGATAAGGTTGTTAAACACTTGAGAGTGGGATTTGTGTAGAAAATCTAAAAGAAAGGTACTGAACAGAAAGGAAAAAGTAACTGACCTAGAAAAATAGGAGAATGGTTAAGTGTTTCTGTAGACCCACTGAAATGGGATTCCATTTATTTATAGTGGCCCAAATCTGGGCAATTCCATGATTTTCTCCAGTGGTAGCAGACATGTGTAACAAGAGGTTGAGAATACTTGTTAGAATGAGGCCCAGTGATTAACCAAGCATCTAGGTAAGTCAGAGAAGAAAGTTCAAGATGAGTCTAATACAATGGGGAGAAAAGGATCAGAGATCTCTATGAGGTCAAAGAGCAGGTTATGGAAGTGAGAGTATGAGAAAACTACAATGTTAGGAGATGGAAATTTTGAGGTTTATAATTTCTGTTGAGACTTATTTTTTTGTGATAAGAAGATCTAGAGTGAAACCTTTGACATGAAAGAAAGGAGTAGGATTAGACTGAAGTTGACTGGGTTTAAAGCAGTAAGAATCTATGAAATTAGTTCTATAGGTAGTTCCCTCCTCTGGACTTTGAAATTGCCATGATTGATAATAGAACGTAGAATAGGAAAAAATATTGACTCAAATACCAAAACTTTTCATCAATATGGGAGAGTAACTAAAAGACTTTTAGATTATTGTAAAGAGGAAAAACAGAATGATATTTTCAGAGGTTGTGAACTCCAAATAAAGAGGGAATATTATGTGAGTGTAGAGAGTAAGAGTTTTGAAATTGATATGGATAATCACCCTTGCAGACCTTATAGCATATGAGAAAACAAATATTTTCTTCTTATGAAAGATTTAAGAGAAATTTTCCTCTATTAAGGAAGATAGAATGCAAGTATTGGGAATATTGTTGAGAAAGAGTTGTTTTTTTGTTTTATTTTGTTTTAAGAATATTTTTAAACATTAGACAAGTAATTCATTAGGCATATTTGAAAGGTGTGGGAGGAAGGGTGAGAGGAAGAAGAGTTCTGTGTGAGAATGAGGTATATAAAAGAGAGGTTTCTATAGTGAATGATGATCAAGATGTAAAGAACAAGGTTGTAAAGTATATTGCAATGATCTGGCCGTAAAGTTTGGAACCCTAGTGTCAACTTGGGCACAGAGTTTCCTGGTGTCTCAGCAAGAGAAGCACAGATGGTGACTTCTAAGGCTTTTGGAGTCAGAGTTGAGGGAATTTGTTGCTTACAGCTCTACAGCATAGTGTTTGCCTTTGTGAACAGCTTTTAGATGTTCCCCTTTTCTTCACTAAACATCCTAATATAGCATAATTGTCTTTTTATCCCAGATCCTCTTTTTTGAGCAAGCTCTGACTTTTTCAATGTTCCTTTTGGTGTGGTATTGAGAAATAAAGAGCGTGCACAGTATGTTCTAGCCTAAACATAGAAGAGGACTCATACACCCGCAGTTAATCTGAGTGAAAATTACAGGCAAAAACTGTGTTAGCTCATTTGACGTTATGCTATTAACTTAAATTGAAGTAACTTCCTCTGAAGCCCAATACTTTTATTTTTACATATGTATCATATATGTGTGTATAAAATATAGTTAGATTTGATCAGACTGTCATGATTATTTAGCATCATGAATCCACTGTAATGAATTTTCTTCCCAATATTGTGTTTTCAAAAATTTTGATAAGTTGGAATCACCAACTAAATTACAAATGTGAAATAATAACACAGTCAAAGATAGAGCCTGGGGCATATGATATCAAAGATCTCTTTTCAAGTTGATGTCATTATATGTGGTGGTTTGTTCACTTACAAACCATTTAATTACATCATCATCTTTTCCACATTTCTGTATTATTTATAAGTATACCATGAAAAATGTTGCAGGAAGCTCAATCAGTGCTATGCACTCTCCTTACTTGAGTCCAATAATCCCATAAATCCGCGCTTTCTAGAATTTTTATGGTGTGATGAAAATACTTTTCTAAATCCAACCTCTGAAGGCTTTTGTTTCCATATTTCCCCAATCCTCTCAACACCTCTCACAACTCTAAATCTTTGGTTAGTAGTTTTCTTGAGACAAGCATTTTAACTAAGGATTTTAATACAAGGTTTCTAGAGTGTCTCTGACTAGAGAAACAATGGAAGATTTGAGATAACAATAGAAACTGGTGCTTAACTTATAAATGGCCTAAGACAATAAATATCTTTCTGTCTCTTAAGACTCAATCAAGTCATTTATTCAACAAACAGAGGACTCACTATGTCCTATTTATATTCAGGTCACTTTTTGTTGACTAAGTACCAGGCATGGGGCATGTATTGGAAATACAAAGATAAATAAAATTTAGTTCTTATCCTTGTGGAGTTTACAGTCTTAATAACAGAAATAGATATTTAAATATATAATACAGTATGATAAGAGGTATAAATAAAATAATATGAGAATATAGAAGACCTGAAGCACATGCAAATAGGAATCTAAGTCTAAAGAAATTCATAGTCTTCTCAAGTTAGTACTGAAACTTTCTTCATTATATAGAGCATTCTGTTTTGAGGCAAACTCTTCAAGGAAGCATTTCATCAGATCAGTCTTGGCCCACTGACCTGAGACTGCTACCCACACCTGTATTTATCAACCAATTCTTTTATATATTTTTTTGTTGTGTATTTGGGCTCAGTATAATACAGTCAGAACATTCCTGGGCATAACTCAGAAGGCTGATTAGCAACCCAATTCAGTCTCTATTTCACATGAACCTGGGGTCTATTTCCCCACATATATTGTTCAACACAAAGGAAAAGAAAATAAATTCATTGCTTTGTGGATGAGAATGCAGGCCTAGGCTTGTTGACACCTGTCCGTGGCTCCTTTCCAAGGGTTTATTTTCAAAAGCCAGATCTCCAACCTTTGTTGAGTTAAAAAATCAAAAGCAAATAAAAGGCTATTGGAAACTTCCTTTGTGGAGGAATAAGCCATGTGTGAAGAATTTTCATCCACCATGCACCGCCAATGTGACTAAGTCTAAATATCAAGAGCATTGCCTCATGATCGAATTTGCCTACAAGTGATTAAGGCCATAAATTACACAAAGCAAATGAACATACTGCTAAAATAATTGCTCCAACACTAATTCTACCCTGTTACATCTTGCTAAGACTCTTGCCATCTATGCAGTCCCATCATGTTTATTGCAATTTTCAAGCCTGGCCTATTAAGATATTTATTTTCACTAAAACCTACTCCTTTATTACCTTTAAGGATCAGGAGGACTAGATAATGAAAACTTTTAATTACTCCCATTTGCAACTCTGTTGCTTACAAGGTAGTCAAAAGCTACCCAATTTTATTGGTACATTAAAAAAGCCATATGAAAGAATTAAATTTATATGTTTATGCTAGCAGGTCTAGTACAATATTCTTTTCAGTTTCTATGGAAATGTCTTTCATCCATAGAACTACAAAATTAAGAGACATTCTGCAGTGAAATAAGTTTCTTTCATGTTTTAAGTACTAGACTGATTTACAACTCCCTGTTGAGATGAAGTTGATCAAATTACCCCCCCACCCATCTTTCTTTTCAAGTTTAAAATGAACTATACGTGAATTGGCCTTTGGTGTTTTATAATGTCAGTGAACTTGAAAGAGCTTTTGAACAAATGGGATTGCCTGGGGAGCCACCAGGGACTAGATCATCATTTCCTTTGCGTTTCTATCCAATTGCAACTGTCTCACTGATCAGGCCAGGGCTCCCCAACCTGGGTGCCTAGGTACTTCAGAGTATCACAGACACTGTTCCCAGAAAACTTGTCCAACTGGGCTTTCCTTGGAGACCAATTCTCTTACAGTGCTCTCTTCTGAAGAAGGATTCCTACCAAAAGATAGGCTTACTACTACCCTGGTGATTTGGCCTCTCCTTCAAGTTGTCTCCACCCTCTCAAATAAATCTTTTACTAAGGCTCCTGTTGTGTACATGAAATTTCACTAGAGCTTTTCTAAGCCCCATCTTTTCACACTAGCACACCTGTCTACCACCCACGTCCCATTCAAATTAGCAACTGTCTCACCCTCCTTCTTTCCTCAGGCATCAACAGATTTACGGACAACCACCGCTGCTTCAGTTGCTCTGCAGCTAAATTGCCTTTGATGACGAGAAGTTGAGCTTGCTGGTGAAGGAAGACTTTCAAAGCTTGAGACATAATTCGCCCAACAGGAACAGGGCAAAAGTAATATAGAAATAATAGTTCTTTTCAATTCTGGGATATTATTAGCTGTCACAAACAAAGCAGGCTTGGGCCTGAGTCTCTCAGGAATGACAGACTTTGAAATAAACACATGTTGCTTCATGAATATGTTATTGAATCTTGAGAAACATATTTTTCAGGGACAATATTATTTTAGAAACAACTAGAAGGTGCTCTCTGGAAAGGTTTAGCTATTTATAGGCATGTTATGTTAAAAGGTTCTTTTCATAATAAAGATTATAATAAACATCTCTGAAAAGGTGCGAGCCTTTCTAAACAATTACACTTAAAACAGTTTTTAAGTCAAATAGAATTTATTTCTTTAACACACAACTCAAATGTTACCACTCTGATTTTTCCCAACGTAATTAAATATAACTTCTCTTGCTCACCTATGTTATTTTGGGGGGCTGGGGGGCGGTTAGCCTTTATTATACTAAGTCTTTTTGTTGCCAAAAATCATTTAGTCTGATTACAGTCTGATACAAATTAGATTTGTATCCTGGATATTTGAATAAATAACCGAATTGTATTTTATTAAAGATAATTGTATTTTATTAAAGATATTTCACAATTTGGTAAGTTGTTTTGTATGCCCTTAGGTACTTATATACTAACTAAATTATGGAAGGTTTAGAACGCTCTGACAATAAGTTTTTGAATGTAATATAATACAAGTAAAGGTAGAATGGTTTGTTAATCTGTTTTCAATGCATATCTTATTGAGCATGTCACATTTTCATAAATAAATGTTTCTTCCTGAATCCAAATATGTGCTAAACACATAAGTAGACTGAAACCTAAATTGTCATGGCTGGATATTCATAAATTACAGTTTTTAAGAAGTGAGCTTGAACAGAAAAGTATTTCAATTAAGAAAAGGTCATGACATATCCCTAAATAAGTGTGCCAGTATACACCTTAGGTTTAAAAGTTGCTTCCTACCACTAAGGCTGGCAGACATGCTGGAATGGCTCAGACAAGTGAAATTTCAGTATTCCCTCCAACTGGGTCTGATCCTTCTATTTACTTTTTCTTCCTGTTTTCAACACACCGAATCTACTGAAGGTATTTTAATTCAGCCTGGGAGTGTTATTGTCTTCCGAGATTATATAGGTGTTTATGGGGATTTTATTCCGGGATAGCCAGTTAGCAAGCTGAATTGGGTTACAGGTTATTACCACTTGAAAAACAGGGGATGTTTGCTTCAAACCTGCTTTCTTCCTTGTACTAGAGAACATTGCATGCTTGTAAAAATATCATTAATCCTCGAAAACATTTATCCAGTGAACACTCTCTGGTTCTTCTCATGTTACAATATGCAGTTTATGGTTTACTAATCAGAGATCAGGATATTCCCAAAGTGAACATTAATAGAGGTACACCACCTTTAGAGAATGAAAACAAACCAAGAAAACCACTCAATTGAGTTAGATATTTCTAACTCAATCAAGAAATATATATACATAGAATTAAGTAAGAATATGTGATTTTATTCACATCGATCCTCTTTGTATGTAGTATGGCATTATGAATTCTGTCCATATATGCCCACCTTTATATAAAGTATAGTTGAAAACACTAAATATGTGACTTGCAGACTTTTCTACACAGGCCAAGTGATAAATAGCAATAATTTAGTTAATCTGAGCCATTAAAAATTCAATAGGGAAAACTTCAGATGAAAAAAAGTGTTGGTTCAACTTTTTTATTGTTTTAAATTTTTCATCTAAATTGACCAAAGTAACACAATTATTGCTGGGTTTTCAATTAATTTTTTAAATAGAGACAGCCTATAATAAGATCAGTAAGTTCTATCTATTTTATCATTTGTTTACTTTTTAGTTAATTATCCAATACTTTAGGCCTTTAGTTTTGTACATCCTCGATTTGGCCCTAAGCTCACTTTGTATGTGCTAATTTTATTCTAAATTATGATATTATAGTTTTGTAACCTTATTTTCCATCCTATTTTTCTGTGTATGTTAGGCTTACATGGAGATGGATGAGTGCTAATATTTTATTTAGAAAAAATTCATTTTTGTAATCCATAATAAGAAATTATAAATTGCTATTTTGTATTAAATAGAGATCATCTATTCACCCACTAATTTGTTAATTCCTTCCACAAACATTTATTGAATGTCCCTTATTGTCTCAACATGTGATAATAATTATTCCCCTTTCAATTTATTTCAATTCAAATCAGATTAAAAGATATCTACAAATCTTTCTTTGTCCTGATAAATCAGATTACACAATCCAATCCAGGTATGTTTATTAGTCATATATTAAAAAATGGTCTCTCAGTCCTAGAAATCCAGTAGTTTCTGTGAAAGAAAATTTCTGGTTCTAGTCTACGTACTACTTAACCTGGGTTATCCCTAATGCACACCTAGAAAAAAATTCTCATGAATATTTATCATAATCAAGGTATTAGCTTTGTTTAATATGAAAGCCGTGAAGAAAGATTTGCAGTTTTATAAATATGATTATATTTGAACTTATTTTATTCTTAGACTTTCTAAAGATCTCATTCAGTCACTCAAACCATCATGTAACTATAGTTTTTATAAGTTATTTTAGAGGCAAATTTCATGTGTTTTTATACTTACTATTATTTTAATTGGGGATAATATTCAAATAATAAGTAATCTGATGTCTCAGATAACTAATGCCTGTGTCACAGTAGGCTCTAAAATTTCCTAAAACACTTACCTATAGTAATATTATTCCTCAAGCTTGTCAAATATGTACTCATGCTCAACACCTTCATAATTTCTATTATCAGTACACTTAAAAAATCCCACATATTTATTATTATTTTGAAATAAATGTAACGTATCATTCAAATAGAAAGTTAAACTACTTCACCCCTCTGACACCGCCCTGACTTTTCTCAAAAAATAATCACTATTGAGTTTCTTATGTATTCTTCTAGAACAATTTAATTCATATTTCTAAAAAGATTATACAAATATGTTTGCAATGATTTAGTTAAAATTTTTATATGAGATCTGTCTGTATTAACAATACAAAAAAATCATTCTTTTGTCTGCATAAAAACTATATAATATTTCTTTGCATTGACACATTATAAATCACTTAATCAGTTTCCTATTTATTGGTCATTAACTTTATTCCTAGTTTGTTTTAATTATAATGTTGCAATGAATAACTTTGAACATGTGTTTTGATATATTCTTATGAGTCTATCTAAGGCCACATTAATAGATGTGAAAGGGTGGAACAGAGTACACGACCTATACATTTTGATAGATATGGCCAAATTCCTCTGAAAACATTTGTATCCATTTACATCCCCACTAAAAATTTGTGACAGTGCTTATTTACTTACCCTCTCACCAACACTGGATATTATCTAACTTATTATATTTGTCTATCTGTTGAGAAAAAACAGAGAATATCATGTTTTATTTGCATATTTTTTAGTATGAATGAGGTTGAGAATCTCTTATCTCAACCTATATTGTTTTTATCTATAGTGTTTTTTTTGAAAGTTAATCTTTTCTGATTTTAATTCCTATATTTATCATATTATTTTAGTGTGGTTTTATGTATTATTTAACTTGAGAAAATAAGCTATTTGCTATTTTGCTTGCTAAATGTGCTATATGTGCTGCCAATACAAGTTCACACTTTCTCCTTTTCTTTTTACTCTATATATTTTTCCTATATAAAATATTTAAGTTTTTATGTATCAAAATTATCAATTTTTAAAAATTGTATCTGGTTTTGTTTTGCTTGGAAAAGCCACTCCTTACTCTAAAATCATATTAATTCAACAAAGTACTCTTCTAGTATTTCAATTTTTCATTAGTAACATTTAATTACTTAATAAATATGTTTAATATTTTCATATGAGTAATGAGGTAAGGAAACACTTTAGCCACTTTTTTTTTTTTTTTTGGTGAGGAAGATTAGCCCTGAGTTAACATCTGTTGCCAGTCCTCCTCTTTTTGCTGAGAAGAATGGCCGTGGGCTAACATATCTTCCTCTACTTTATACGTGGGACGGCTGCCACAGCATGGCTTGATAAGCAGTGCACATGTCTGTGCTCAGGATCTGAACTTGTGAACCCCAGGCCACAGACGCAGAGCATGCGAACTTAACCCTTATGCCACCCAGCTGGCCCCTAACCACATTTTAAGTAACTATATTCAATAGATACATTTGACTACTTCTATATTATAGAACATTTCCTCATCACAAAAGTCTTATTGGACAATGGAGATATAGAGTCCTCCACCTTAATATTCAGTTTTGGGTTTTTTTTGGCTAATTCCTTAGATTTATTTTATAGATAAATAAGTAGTGTGCTATGATAAGAGAACGTGTACATGCATTTCTAGTCTATTCTAGAGCTGAATGGAATGTTGGAGCCTGGAAGAACTAGCACAATTTTACTACCTGAGCCCCTGAGTTTGTTTACTGATATAAACAGATAATGGGAGTGGTGGTGGATAGAGCTAAAGAAACTCTGAGAGAGCAGACAGTTAAACATCTTATTTTCTGCAGATGTTGAGACAAAAGCCTTCAGAGATGAAGTAAATTTCCTACCCAGTTAGTTTGTAAGAGAATGATGACAAGAATTCAGGTCGCCTGACTCGCAGTCTAATCCAGCACCCACATTTATTATTAACCATCCATGTGGAAAAATAAACTATTTCGTATACTCAAGAATAATCGAGTATGAACAGAGAGACAAAAAAATGACATTAGCTACCTAGGAGTCTATGTTTATTTGTATCTTAAATGTAGACTGCCCGGAGTGTGGTCTGAAGTATTGCCCCTTGCTGTATATAATGCAGATTCAGTACCTTTATCCCGTAGGAGAGGAGGACGAGATTTATACCAGAACTTGCAGAGCAAATGCCTTCAAATTCCTCGTCAACGTGCTTCCCGTCCAGTCTCCTCTTCCTTCTCCTGTAGCAGTGGAGATTCGTGTTCTCTTCTTTTGTCTACATAGCCTCCAGCTTTCTGCTCCCCATCTCCTTCTTTCCAAACATTCCCCATCTCAAATGCTCTCCCTTTTTTTACAGAACAATTCACATGTTTTTTGTTTCCGCATCCAAACCCGCATCCACACCTTTCAAGGTGATCACCAACGGAGGCTCTGTTGCAAAGACAGCTATAGGTCTTTTATTCGTAGCCATCTAAAACGTTCATGGTACTCAGAGTTTAGTCTACCATATGACATCACTGCCAGCTTATAAGGAAAGTAAACAAATTCTCAGACCATATTTGCCACATATATAGACATTTACCAAATAATCATTCATTAGTATGCAGGCATAAAACTCATACAGACTGGCAAGATTCATGATATGCTATTATCTTTTTGAGGACTGTCTCCATGACGTGCTTACTTGACCTCATTCCAAAAAGCTCACTTGGAATTATGCCAGAAGCAGAAATCTTTTAACCTAGTTGTCATCAGGCAACCAGAATCCTTCTAATGATGGCAGGACACAAAACCATTTGGGAAATCAAATCTTGGGCTCTATTTTTAGGCAAAGCCTACAGACCTGGCTGGAGTCTTATACACTGTTCATGCAAAGGAAGAAATTGTCTCTGAAGAATTTTAGCAAATCCACAGATCTTGGATTGAGAGTTGACAATTGGGAATGAGTAACAACTAAAATTTTTCTGTTACATATTTTATATTTGAAATTAATTTAGCTTTTATTTGTTGAAATTGAGAAATGGAAAGATCTGAGTTCAGTGAGGAGTGTGTTAACTGTATTGTGTTGTGTTAAATGCCACATTGTGTGAAAGGAGATATTCCAGGAAATTACTGAAGCCAGGCAAGATGATTATTCACAATTTAGAAAGGAAGGATTTTTATGTTATTTTGTAGGCTGTGAAAGAAGTAGTAGTTCATGAAATAAGATAATTAGCTGAAGTGATGGTATACTCACTGAGATAAGGAGAGTTTCATTTAATAGTTCCCAGGACAGTCAGGAAAGTAACTCTATTTGATAATAACTCAATATCTTTATTGAAAAAGTATTTTTAAAGAAAATTTAAAAATAATTTAGCTCCTAGATTTAAATAAGCAATAGAAGACAGACTTTTGGTAAGATGAATCTAAATAGCCACATTTAAAAAAAAAAAGTTTCATAAGACAGACATATACAGAAACACATGTATTCTAGTATTAATTCAGGGAGAGACAATTGATAAGCTATTCTGCTTGGTACTTTATATATCTTGTCTTATATAATTCTTACAATAATACTGAGGCATATATTATTCATCATAACATATCACAAATTATCTTAATAACCTCTTGATTACTATAGAAAATTCTTGCCTGGTATCTTGATACAATACTAAAATCTAATTTAGTCATAATTTTTATGTTGTTTTTATGTTCTGTTTTCTATTACCACGAGTGAGGTAGAAGAAAACCAGTTTGTTACATATTTTTATAGGTTGTTGTAGGGTATTCTATACTCAGCAGTGTTTCCCTTGCCTAAGCTGGACTGTATTTTTCCATCTTGTTCTGTCCTAAAGACACAGACACCAAAGGTCAGGGAACAATCAAGGCATTCAAACAGCCCTTATTCCCCCCATCAAATAAAATAGTAAGACATATCCAGATTTTATCTGTTTGGATAATTGCTCTGTGCCCAAAAAAAGGAGGAACTCCTGACTCCAACCGTTTGAATAGTTCTTAACCCAAAGGTGGCATTCTTCAGCCTTGGGGCATAAGTCAGAGACGGTTCGCCAGAGCTGATTAAAAAAGAGCATGGTAAGAAATGCCAGTTGACTCTTCCAGCAAAGGAAATGAATATTTTGATGCTTGTAATTAGCTGCACTGTGGTAGAAATTATGGCTCCTGATGAAAGCTGGGTACATTTCCTTTTGCTTAATCTGGGATACAAAGGCTAAATTTCTCCCCGAGGTATCTAAGATAATGTACATATCCTAAGCAAAAGGCCTTTAAATAATGAATCTACTGACTTTAGGCAATCTTCCCCAGGGCCCAGTGATTTTGGCACACTTTGGAATGAATATTATTCAAAAATATTAGCCAAACTTTTGCTCAGTAGAAGGAAAATATAGCTACAAAGTGGGGCCTGGGGAGCAGTTCTCAAGCTCTATTTAGAGAATTTTCAAAGGACTTGAGTAGGGGTCAAGATGGTCCAAAGAACAAATTGTTTTTGTTTCAGTACATGCACTTTGAGGAAGCAGGAATACATTGAGGTCTAACGTATTGCAGACCGAGCATAATTAAAGTTGTAAAGATTTTAAAGACAACATATTTCAGATCCTCCATTTAACAGGTACAATGCTAAGTCCCTGAACAAGAATATGATCTTCCAACCAGAGTTTAATCAAAGCTGTGCGTGGAAATCGGATCCATGAACCTCCTGTCTAGTGCAAGTTATAAGTAAGAAACATTATCGATATTTTTCCGGCACCAAATTATAAAGATGACTAAGTCAACTAACAAGAAAATAAAAGCAGAGTCTGACTGAAGAAAAGCCTAAGAGGAGATAAAGATGATGAAATTCTCAGCGTAGAGAATAAAGCAGTGGAAGAAGAAAGCAGTCAGTGGAAATTTAAACAGAATCAGGGAGAAGTCTAGCATTTGAGTCAAGATGCTCTCTAAGTGACCGAGACATGAAAACGATCTAAGGAAAGAGGGAAAAGACCAACAGGAAATGGTAAACAATTTTATGTGCTAAAACCACAAGAGCAGAAGCGCCCACAGAAAAGCTAATTGAATTTAATTGCTAAATTATATGCCTGCCCACTATTGTTATCAGTAATTCATTTATTGACTGATAATGCTAGAAAATAAATAGGGATCATAATTATAATGACTTAAGCATGTTGAGATTAAAAAGACAGTTCCTTCTAAATAGGAACTAATCAACTTACAGGAAACCTTATATTTAGTATCTAACAACCATAATGATTTCATTTGATGGATTGTAATAGCTGCCTAAATTTGGTCTGACAAAACAAGTATGTTATTACAGCAATCGTTGTAAAATTATAATAATTTACTTCTACCATAGCAATATACTTGTGTCTACATTCTTGAAAATCATAAACCATTTAGTTGGTACTGTAAGATTTATTTTAAAATTGCGAAAATATATTTTTATAAAGATTCCTTCTTCCTAGCTCTAATAAAGTACAATGCTTTAAAAGTTGTGGACAGGCAACGAAATAATCATATACTTAAATAAAAGTATTTAGTTTAGATCAAGGAACAAAATAATCACAGATAATTTAAAAACGAGGCATTTAGTTTAGAAAATTATTTCCTCCCAAATTTTTATTTCCACAATGACAGTGAATTCAAAAAAGCAAAATAATTTTATTTTAGGGTTTCATTACTATAAGATTTAAAAAATAAAATTTAATAAAAGTTGCAATAAGGTCCAATACTGCTTTGTCGGCTTCATTGTATTTTTAGAAAAAGGGTTCATAGAATATGCTGGAGTCTGTGATCCTTAAGAAAAAGATCCCTTTTTGCTCTATGGAAACAGTGAACTAATCATGTTTCTAAAGAAAAGAAACTCATCCAAACCAAGCGTCTTAGAGTTCTGGCAAGAATTCTTTACCTTCGGCAACTAAAATAATGATCTACCTTAATTTAAGAATGTTTTAAATCTCAAAGCAGAATGTTGTAATCTAGTTAAGTAACATTTGCCACAATAAAATTATATGGTTGTTCTATTATGTGTATGGTTCCCATGAGGAAGAATATAGGAAAACCACCAAAAACATAGTATGAAAAGTACGTAAACCAGAATAACCACAGTGAAAGATGTATGTGTCCCCATAAGGCAAATGGTATTTTATTGACATTTGTACACATCCTGAGTTACCTCTAAATTAAAAAATTTTTAGACTAGTAATGAGTAGAGATAATAGTTTTTTTTTATCTCAGGGAGTCCTGGTGAGAAGGGAAGATGGGTACAAAGAATAGCTCAGAGGGGAAAAATAAAGAGATTGTTGGGGCCCTGGGCAGGTCACCCCAAAATATCCCACAAAAGCATATTGATTATCTTGAATTAAAGTTACTTGAGAAGCAATAAGGGCATTCTGACCTTCTGTCTCTGTCCCCTTCAAAGCAGGAAATAAATCTCCCTGTGAAAGGTGCCCTCCTGCATCCTCATCACCAGAGCTAGGGGATTCAGGGCGGAGAAGCCTGCATAAACAAACCTTGCTGATTTACTACCTCAAGCCTAAACTGCTTGAACTCCTCACTAACTGCATACCTCAAACCTAAGTCTTTGTCCTGTCAATTCTTCACAAATTTATTGTTTCTTTGTGTAAAAGACATATATTCTGCCTGCTTTGTTCCGAGCATCATTTCTCTGTGATCTCCAATACGTAGGTATTAAACCGGGTTTTTCTCCTGTTAATCTAGTCTTGTGTCACTTTATTATTAGTCCAGCCATAAGAACACAAGAAGGGAAGAAAGGGGATTTTTCCCACCCCGACAGGAGACTATAGCTTAGCATCTCTTGGATCTCCAAAACTTTTAAAATGTTGAAAACGTCCATAAATAGTTTAGACAATATTTCATTAGATATCAAATAACTGGTTTAGACTTAATATTATTTCATTAGATATCAAATAACTGGACCTAAGAGGAAGATCTAAAATTACTGGCTCATAAATAATGGTTCAAAACTCACAGACCAAAATGAAGAAACTTTTAAAAATCTCCCAAACCCTTTAGAGAAGTCATTTCATTTACTAGTCAAATCAACACTGTGCAGATAATATTATTTTTCTTATTTTAAAGATGAGATTCTGCCACTATTCTAATGTCCACTACCTTCCCAGAGTAGAAAAATGGATTAGTGACTTGCAAAGTTGAAGTTTGATACGTGAAGTTGCCTATCCGCTGCCACCATCTTTCTACTCTCGCTGTGTTCCCAGTCACTGAATCTCCTCTTACCTCCCCCTCTGATTTTTTCATCAGAATGATTAGAGTTGGTTTGTTTTTTTTTATAATTTTATTTATTTATTTTTTTCCCCCAAAGCCCCAGTAGATAGTTGTACACCATAGTTTTACATCCTTCTAGTTGCTGTATGTGAGACGCGGCCTCAGCATGGCCGGAGAAGCGGTGCGTCGGTGCGCGCCCGGGATCCAAACCCAGGCCGCCAGCAGCGGAGCGCACCCACTTAACCGCTAAGCCACGGGGCCAGCCCTATTAGAGTTGTTTTATTACTTCTTCTTCCGTAACAGTGAGTCCATCAAGAAAGCTTCAGAATGTCATTTAGTTTCCAGATTTCTGACACTCTAATTTGCTTCAGCCTTTTTGTAAGAAATGTTCTTTAGATTAATGATTACCACATTGAACTTTTCAGTAAGATTTGTGGAAGTGGAAAAATTCCGTAGCCTCCTAATATAGTCACCCTCAGCAGTGATGTGCCTGCCCAGAGGGAAGCCTGTTTTCTGCTAGCTGATTCCAAATTCCTTTCCATAGCACCCCGCAGAAGGCCTCGACAAGTTCTCTACATTCCACTTTCCTTTTTGCCAAAGGCATCAAAGTGTCGTCTTGCTTTCCTCTCTGACTCCCAACTACTCCCTTCATCCCCTGGGTCTCTCCCTTTTGCCTGGCTCTGGAATGAGATGCTGTCTTTAGATTCCCATCTACACAATCCCTTTCTTTGGAATCCTAGAGAAAAAAAAATACAAAAGCCTCTTTTGTTTTAAGGACTGTACTACAAAAACTGCAGGAACTTGGATATTGTTACATGCATTATGAGCATAAGTATGATGTGCTTAGGGTAACAGCAATACCTGATCTATGTAGTTCTCTACTCCTGTCTTTGATGGTCAATAAAAGAACGTCCTTGTTGGATTCTGTCCTGTACTTTTACTTTGAAGAGTGAAGTTCAACTATGCTTTACCATTATCCACCCTGTGCCAACCACCGCTTCTTACCTCTTACCGCTTGTTGCCACCAATCCCTCCTACCACCAAGCACTGCTATCTCTTGTGTCACACATGGCTTAATGGATGCTTCTCTCTTAACAAACTAAAGATAAAAATAAACACGTACAAATTAAGACGTCTCCTTGCTACAGAGGAAAAATTGCTTCCCTGAAGAAATGTAGATTCTTAGACAACCATTTCCCACAATCCATCTTGCCAGAAAGGACTGTATTTGTGAAATTGTAATTACTAATACTTCCATTTTCCTACTAAACTTCATTTTTTTTTCCTGGAAATAGGTAAGCCATAAAAAATCCTTTTTTTAACTCCCATATTTTTAAACGAATAAATTAAGTCTTAAGGATACACTATTTCAAAGTTATGAGCAGAGCTTGGTTTGGGAAGAATTATTCAGTCTTGGTCTACTATTCTCGAGTACTGCTTCTCTGAGTTCTAAGTGAATGCTAAGCTGTATATTTATGTGTGTGGCTAGATTTTGTCATTAACGTGGCATGCCCCAAATTAAAATAATAAAATAAAGTTACGCTCAGAATCTTTGCTTTGTTTCACCCAGACCTGCCTCAGGTACAGTGATCACTTATCATCAAAGGGTAGAAAATTACTTCCTAAAATAAAACACTACAAAGCCTGCAACTAGAAAATATTAACTTTGGTTTATTAAATGTCACCAATTATATTTTCTTTCACAATTGGCCTACTTTAACAAAATCTTTAGGAAATATAATAGAGCAAGTGACAAAAATATATAAAAGTGAAAAGCTTGGGATACAGCATACTTGTTTCACTCGGCAAAAAGACATGGTAAGATATTGCTATTGGCAATGACGACTTAAATGGACAATTACCACAATCTCTTCTTGCAAGTATCTGCCCCAGTTCTCCTCTTGTATTGAATTCAGAAGTGCTAAACAACTTGCTTGAATAGCCAGGGAAAATGCACCCTAGTTTCTCCCCCTGTAATTAGCTGTGATAACTGAAGTCGTAAATTTTCCTAGAATAAGTTAGTCTCAAAGGCTTTCATTAGGTAAATAAATAGTATATGGAGAAGTACATCCTCAGTATAACACCACCATAATAACACTTAAACTGTTATACAAATAGTGTTCACTTGAATTTACTTTAACCCATGCTTACTGACTAGAAATAAAGTCTGTGCATTTATGAGATGTTCATTGAGCAGCTGTTGTTCTCATCTCTATTTTCAAATCTACAGAAATTTACTTTGTTCTAAGCAAATTAATCTTTTTTAAAAACCAAATAAAGGAAATATCCTAAATTGGACTCATCCTGTGACACAATCATTCTAATTTTACATATTTATCATAAGAACATAATTAAAGATACTAAAAAAGAGTTTGCCACAATAGTCTGCTTAAAACAATGTTTCTAATCATGGTATAACAGTGGGGAATTATTTAAATAAGTCATGACACAAAATACCTATATGGTAGAATAATATGAAGCTTTTAACATTATTCTGTGTAATTACATTTTGTGACATAGAAAATGAGCAAAATGTATTGTTGAGTAAAAATAGTACATTATTACAATGCATGTAAAATAAGATGACATTTTAAAAAATTATTTTATTTTATTGATGTCATAATAGTTTATAACATTGTGAAATTTCAGCTGTACGTTATTATTTGTCAGTCACCATATATATGTGCCCCTTTACTCCTTATGCCCACTCCCCGACCCCCTTCTCCTCTGATAACTACTAATAAGATGTCTTTTTAAAATAACAAAATGCATCAAAATTATTTAAATGATACATACCAAAATGTTAACAGTGCTTATCTTCGTGTGGAGAGAATAAAGATTAACTTTAATTGTGTTTCCTTCTTTCTATCCTTTTTATTTTTATTTTTTTTTATTTATTTTTTTTATCCTTTTTAAAAAAATTTTTTTACCAAATTTTTTATTATGGACTTATATTACTTACATATTAATTATATTAACGACAAACTAACTTTGGAATTGTTCTTAATATGCAATTATGTAATAGCTTTAAAATCAATCAGGTAATCAAATTACTTCTGACCAGTGATGGACTTTATTAACAAAACAGCAAGAATGTCTATTAATCTCTCAGAAAAATGTTTACGAAGTACCCAGTTCATGTATAGGTTGGCTTCCAAAACTTCACTAATAAGCCATTTGGAATTAAGAACACATATCACCTAAGAAAGCAATGTTATAAATGATAGCTAGGTTTTCAGATCATTCATTTATTCTCCTAGTACATAGTAAGGTCCTACTGTGTGTCAGAAACTCTTATAAGCACTGCAGAATCAAAGACAAAGCAGATAAAAACCTATCCCCTCATGTAGCATGAATTCAATCTACATATACTATATAGTATAACAGATGGTAATAAGTGTTAAGAAGACTAGCAAATTGAAGTTGAACTAACTGAAACCCTAAATATCATTATGCAAAACAGTAGAAAACAATGTTGTGGTTATACTAGTAAGGAAGACAGTATAATGGAATAAATTTACTTAAAAATTATTTTTTCCTAATGGAATAAAAATTAAGTGGGAAAATTTTCTGCAACCAGAGAATTTTCCCTGTAATCAAGAGGCATGATTATGGGATGGAGGAAGAATAGAGAATTTATTTGATGTTCATGAACTAGCAGATTTCATATTTACTCATTATCTGTATACAAATTCATTCCTTCATGAGAGGGTTAAGGAAGACTTGTAAGGGGGACTTGTTCTTGTGTACTAATATCAAGACATCATGTGTATATACTCTGGGATTGTATAAAGTAATTAGCCTTAACTCAACTTAATGGTGTTGTGTTTTAGTCTATCCAAGTTTTTCAGGATTCTTAGCTAGAATATTTTTATTTAATAATTGTTATACTTGATTTTCTAAAGGAGTTGAATAATAATAATAATAGCAATAATACTAGAAATAGTAACAACTGTCAGAGAACTCATTTTGCAATTTATGCATTAAATACCTGTCCCAACTAACTTCTCTTTGTCCTTTGAGTCTTAGCTCAGGCATAATCTCTACAAGGAATCTCTATGTGATTAACCATCCTCAGTTGGAGGGTGCGGAGAGACTCTTTGGGCTTTAAGTGTCACCCATACTTCTCCCAACACAACAACTATGTTTTTCTGTCAGCCTCTCCAGCAGTATTGTAAACAGTTTGCTAAACTATCTTCCCAACTATAGAGAATATAGACTGTTTGTTATATTAGCATTTTTCTTCTTCCCCCCTTCCCTTTCTCCCTCCCTCCAGCTTTGTTCTTTTTCTCAAGATTGCTTTGGTTATTTGAGGTCTTTTGTAGTTCCATACAAATTTTAGGATTTTTTGTTCTATTTCTGTTAAAAATACCATTCAGATTTTGATAGGAATTACCCTGAATCTGCAGATCGCTTTGGGTAGTGTGGACTTTTCAACAATATTAACTTTTTCAATCCATGAGCATGGGATATCTTTCCTCTTATTTTTGTCTTTTTTAATTTCTTTCATCAGCGTCTTATAGTTTCCAGTGTATAGATCTTTCACTTCCTTGGTTTAATTTATTCCTAAGTATTTTATTCTTTTTGATGCTATTATAAGCGGGATTGTTTTCTTAACTTCTCTTTCTGATAGTTTGTTGTTAGTGTATAGAATTGCAACCGGTTTTTGCATATTGATTTTGTATTTTACAACTTTACTGAATTTTTTAGTTCCAACAGTTTTTTGATGGAGTCTTTAGAGTTGTCTCTATGTAATATCATGACATCTGCAAATAGAGAAAATTTTACTTTTTTTTCTCTGATTTGGATGCCTGTTAGTTTTTTTCTTGACTAATTGCTCCGGCTAAGACTTCCAGTACTACATTGAATAAAAGTGGTGAGAATGGGCATCCTTGTCTTGCTCCCATTCTTAGAGGAAAAGCTTTCAGCTTTTCACCATTGAGTATGACGTTAGCTGAGAGTTTTTCAAATATGGCCTTTATTATATTGAGATACCTTCCGAGTATACACAGTTTGCTGAGAGTTTTTATCATAAAAATATGTTGAATTTTGTCAAATTCTTTTTTTGCACCCATTGAGATAATCATATAATTTTATTCTTTATTTTTTTAATGTGATGTATCACCTTTATTTATTGATTTGTGGATGTTGAACCATCCTTGCATCCTTGAAATAAATCCTACTTATCATGCTATATGAGTTTCTGCCAAGACCTGTCAGTGTCCCAAAGGGGAGCATCACATTCAGCACCTAGATGTAGGCTGCTTGGAAGCTAGACTCTCAGGCAGCATCTGGGAAAGTATGTAATTAAGTCCCTTCCAGGGAGAAACTGGGAGATGGGGTTTTGCATGCTCCCTCTGCACTGAGCGCAGGTAGGAGGGGGAAAAAGCCACAGAGGGAAAGGGGTGTTCTTGCACCTGTTAAGAACTGCTTCTTTGTTTGCTATAGTCCTGTGGGACTCAAGAATGCAAGCACCAATGGCTATCAGAATCCATCTCTCTGGCAGCAGTGCAAAAGCTGTGGTGCAGACATATGTACAAGCTCCTTCTAGGGAGATGCTGGTGACTGGGAGTAGGCTAAAGAGAAATACTGGGGGAGATGTGCACTGGTTTCCCCATTCTCTGGGGAGGATCACAGCCAGCCCCAAAATATATGCTAAATTAGAAGCCTGACCCTCAGGTAGCAGCTTTCAAAGGATGCAGATGAACTTTTATCAGGGAAAGGCTTGGAGATGTGCATTTTAGCCTATTCCCTCTGCATAGCCCTGAGGGGATAGCTGTGGCAAGTACTTGTGCACCCATTAACAACTGCTGTTGTGTTTGCTATAATCTTGTGGGTCTCATGAACACAAGCCTGTCTGGCTTTCAAAGCTAGGTATTTTGGGGACCCAAGACTCCCACCATGGGTGAGAGTCTTAAATGTAGGGGTACTAGATGTAGGCTTCAAACCCTTCAGTCCTCAGGGGGAAGCTGGGAGTTGGGGGTTCCCTCCTGATTGTATGGCGCTCTGCTAAGGTTGTGATTTATGACAAGAGTGTGTCTCAGCTCTTCCTACCCCTTTTGATGTGGGTATTTTCTCATTTGCCCAATATGTAGGAGCCACGCAGGTAGTTTCTGGATTTCTTTCAGAAGTAATTGCTCCTTGTGTAGCTGAGCATTCAGTGTGTGCATCGGAGGAGGGAAGTTTGGGAGCCTCCCATGTCACCATCTTGGTCAGCCCTCCTTCACAATTTCTTATTTATATCTTTTTCCTTAAGGGAGGGAAAAAAATCATTAAGTCAATGGGGATTATAACTATAAAGGGAACTTGACTAAGAATTTCTTGGAAATATATATAATCATCAATGAAATCACTAATCACCTTATTGCTCCCTGAACACAAAAAAACAAAACAAAATATGGATTTAACTTAGATAGAAAATCTAATGCAAAATATCATCTGAGAAACATACAAATAAAATCAATAATCTCAATTATATCCTTGGTTACATGTATAAAAAGTGAATATCTCTCCTAACGGGGGTTTTAGTATGTTATGTAGGTAACACAAAAGGTGTCACCTTATCTAGATATTGGCTATATTAACCAAAGATATCAATCTTAACAGAATTTATCTACATCTGTTGGACATCTATAGAGATTGTCTCTTAATAGTTTAAAGTACTATTTTATTTAGCATATTTTCTTTTCAATTATGTTTTGCCGCAAACCTTTTGGGTTTTTTTGCTGAGGAAGGTTGGCACTGAGCTAACATCCATACCCATCTTCCTCCATTTTATGTGGGACACCGCCACAGCATGGCTTGATAAGTGGTGTGTAGGTGCATACCAAGGATCTGAACCTGCAAACCCTGGACCGCTAAAGTGGAGCACGCAAACTTAATCACTACACCACTGGGCTTGCCCCCACAAAAGCTTTTTAAGTTATTTCAACTTGAATTTGTTTCAATAGCCTTCCAAAAAATACAGAGGATATATATAAGGAAGTCAAATTGGTAATAATATACTTCCATTTTTCTTTTTACTATTGAAATATATTAACTTTTGTGTTTATTTTTTTATAGAAAACTGCCTGTTTCAATGCCTTATAAATTTTCTTTCTCCTGCATCTTGACTCTGTTGGCAGTGAGCCAATCCTCTTGAAAACACACATTCACACGTATAATCAGGACAAATGTTTGTTTTTCGAATAACAACGTTAATAGTCAAGGTTATGGGTGTTTAAAATACTTTTTATAGTACTGAAATTCAAAGTTAATTTATGTTTTTGAAGTGAATTTACTAAGATTACCACAATTGAAATGCTTGAGAAATATTATCTATTCATTTTCAGAGAAAGTTATTTCTGAGGCATATAACTTTCCGGTCTGACAGCCTCAGAAAAAGGCAAACTCTTTTGTATTTCTCTAATACTGTAATGCTCTGTGCACTGAACTCGTGGTAGTTACACAAATTGCTCAGTGTCCTGGGCTGCTCTTTGATGAACGTGCATTTTGGAAGAAGCTTATCAACTTGGTTTCAGAAAGGCATAAGCTAATCATATTGTTTCAGTCCCTTTGCTCTTGAAGGCAGGGGATTCATGATAGAAGCCAGTCTGAATTAAAGCTGTTACACTTTCACTTTACAAGTCTTGCCAAATCCTTTCTACTTGCTGAGTTCTCACACTAAGGAATTCTTCAGAGTGATGAATAAAACTTTTATTTGCCTTTCCCATAATTTACCTCCAAGTTTCCCTCTAATTATCTTATTTCCTTCCCCAGTGAACAGCCTGCCCATAATTAGTGTTAATAATTTTATTTTGGAAAGATTCATTTATCTTTTGTTTATACCTGAGTGTTGCACAAAAGCATTGGAAAGTGACTTCCTATATTCATCATGGGAGAAGGCAATCAAGGTGCTCTCAGGTTTTACATATTTATTCTGATATCATAAATATTTTTCTGGATATTGTGTTTCCAGGAAAATTTGTGCTTTTATCCTATGGAAAAGATATTACAGTTTAAACTTGTGTCTAACTGCAGCAAACAATTGTTTTTTTTTTGTTGCTGAGGAGGATTCACCCTGAGCTAACATCTGTGCCAATCTTCCTCTATTTTGTGTGTGGGTTGCCACCACAGCATGGCCACCGACGAATGGTATAGGTCCACTCCTGGGAACCGAACTTGGGCTGCCAAAGTGGAGTGCACTGAAGTTAACCACTAGGCCACAGGTCTGGCCCCATCAAATATTTTTGAATTAGATGGAAAATGAAATCATATACTGATTTTGAACAGTTTGTGGTATTTGAATCTATTAAAGCAAAGTGATTGCATGTGTGTGGGGAGTATATACATGCATTCCAAATAACTCAGTATGCCATCCATTTTCATAGGAAAATTCAGATATGAAGTAGGTCTCACACAAAGTGGCAACCCATTGTAGGGGTTCCTTAAGACATTTGTCCCCAAAAAAGTATATATCAATATATTAAATGTAAATGTCTTTATTCTCAGAGAAATTCCATCTGAGTTCATGTAATTGTGTAATGTATCTTTCATCTAGATGATAATTGTATTAAACAGTAATCATATTAAAAGGTGGGATATGTTGATTTTAGATTATGTAGAAAGTAATACTAAATAATTTTGATTGAAATTGAAGCTGGCAAACAGTTAGCCATTGATTAAGTAGCTAGTAACTGAAGTTTTTTTGTCCTTTTTGCAATTACTGATTATAACTTTTAGTGTTCCCCTGCCCATTGGTAACTGTGCTGTTTAGGCAATGTGTTACCTGAATCCCACCAGGTTCCTATAGACAACATCTCCCTGGTGCCTGGGTCACTATGGTAATGGATGTTTGAGCTCTTTTTCAAGAATTAGAACCACTTATCTACTTCCGGCCGGTTGAGACCACCTACCCATCAATTGATCTGCACACATGTCTGATAAGTGACCTTTCGACCTCAAGAGGCTAAAAACTCCACCCTCAGATCATGCTAATTGCCACCATTTTGTGAACATGCGTCCTATGAAGATGCATGCAGTCTGACTACACTTGCGCAAATCATCAATTCCCTCACGTCTGCTCACCTCCAGTCATCTATCTCCACATTTCATACCACCTTGCCCCCTGTCCCATAAATATCTCTGAGTCCCTATCTTGGGGGAAGCGGATTTGAGACTCATTCTCCCGTTTCCTCACTTGGCTGCCTTGTGATTAAACCCTCTCTCTGCTGCAATCTCGTCATCTCAGTGTTTGGCTTTCTGGGTAACAGGCAAAAATGAATCTGGTTCAGTAACAAAATGATCCACTTCAGAACTCAGTTATATTGATTAGCAATTATCTTGAATAAAACAATCAGATTATTGAAAATTTTGCTGTCATTTAATTGGACTTAAAATGAAAACCTGAGGAATTTTATTGCAATTTAATCATTGTATCTGGATATACAATATAAATTAAATAATCAAATTGTCATAAAATCCTAATATCTGTTACATTTAAATTTTGCTTTCTCTGGTTAAGATCTTATCTTGAAAATTTTTCCATAACTTCCCCAAAATAAATCACTTCAACTATTAAATTAGCCTAATATATTTGAATCAGGAATACTTTTGGAAGCAAAGGAGCGTGTCCTTATTGGAATAGAATTTTACTAGTATAGAGCTGGTATATGTTCAGTCTCTGTTGGTATCTTTTCCAGTAGAATCACTTGAAATGCTATGCTAATTGCTAACAAAGACTTACTGATGAAAACTAATAAAGAGCTCAGTTTGACTTTCTTCTACTCTTCTAAAAAAGCTATTGAAGGTCATCCAAAAGGTATTATACAGCTAACTTTTCAGTCAGCCAGCATTCTTTGTCTCCTAGTGTTTCTTGGCCTCTGGAAAATAGTGCTTGTGTTTAAGTATTCACACTGAGTTGAAATTTCTATTAGTGTTCTATTTACATAAACTACCAACTCCCCCCTAAGAAAAGATTTTATTGATCAAAGAGTTAAATCATCATTGAAAAACTGTTTTTGAAAATTCAACAATAAACACAAAATAAGACTCTCTAAAATATGTTAATTATTTTCTTTTAACAAAATTTAGCTGCATAAATTGTCTCTCAAATTCTCTGAAACTTAACAACACAGATAAAAGGATAGAAACAGTTTAAAATTAAGCCTCAGAAGGATCAAAATATGATTCTAGTCCTCCCTGAATGGCTAAGTTAAAATATTGATAGTATTTTGAGGGCTGAACGCATAAGAAATGAATGTAATTGACATTAAAAAGTCTCTGGATGATTAGCTCTCATCACTGGTTATATCTAAATAAGGTAAGTGTTTCAAACTCTACTATGTTTTCTGTAACTTTATTTTCTTCTCCCTCTCCTTTTGATTAATACAATTTACATATCAGGCAAGAAATGACCAACAGGTAGGAAAAGAAAAATATATATTTGATCTATTAATCAATTAATGTCCAGACAGTTTCTTAGGAAAATGTGTATTTAAGTACGCAATTCAAAAATTGGATATTTAAATCCCAGTACAGAAATAACATTAGGGATGATGGTATTGTAAGGAAACTCAGGGGTAGAGTGAGGGGGCATTAAGAAAAACTAGGACTTCGGGACTGGCCCTGTGGCATAGTGGTTAAGTTTGGCATTCCCCACTTTGGCAACCCAGATTCAAGGGTTTGGATTCCAGGTGTAGACCTACACCATACATCAGCCATGCTGTGGCAGTGGCCAAGGTACAAAATAGAGGAAGATTGGCACAGATGTTAGCTCAGGCCGAATCTTCCTCACCAAAAATAAAAAATAAAAACTAGGACATTAAATACTATGAAGAAAGAGGCAAAGACACAATTTTATGAAAAGAAAAGGTATTGGAGATTTAAGTGGTTATTTGGAATGAAATTCACCTTGTACCTCTAGTTTCTCCAGTCCCTAATATGAAAGGAGATTTCTATCTCAGTGTTTAGACAGCATTATAGAAATACATTCTTCACCTGGCTGGTGAATGAAAGACACTTGGACAAGAAATACGTTGTAGCAGTTGACAGGATAACTCCTGCCTACCCTTCTGGTTTCAGTGTACAAACCACTTCCCGGATGTCTTTTCTGACTCACGAAGGCTTGCTTATGGACCACTCCTTTGTACTCTCAGAGCATACACTGCCTATCCTTATCATAGTATCGTAATTTGAGGCTTACTTGTCAGTCTCCCCATCAACTCTTTTTCAGGATTATGTTTCTTTATCTACCACTCAGCACATAGCGGGCATTCAATAAATACAAAATCAAAGAAAGGATGAAAGAATGAGAGAAGGAAGGAAAAACACAGAGAAGAAAGGAAGAGAGGAAGGGAGGGAGTACAGTAGCACATTCAGTGAAAAAGACACTAGTGGGAAGGGGAAGATTATCATTTTTTCTAAGTGAATATCCATGTGGTGAATAAGGGGCCATCCGCCCACCAGTCAGATAAGCAATGTAGGAGAGGTGTTGCAGAGTAGCTTCGTATTCCCTGCAATGAGGAACAGTTCAGGAGGTAGAAGTCCAGGGAAGAGAACATGAACTTACAATTGCAGCTGGAAAGCAAAACAAACCCCATGATTCTCTCTAATTTCTATAAGAGAATAATCTGCCTGCAAAATGTATGTGTATTCTTATTGTATGCCTGTACTTATTGTTTTGTAAAAATACTTCATATGCTGATACTTCAGTGAAGAGGCTAGTGAGAAACCCACTTCCCAACGTGTGATGAGAAAGATACCTCTTGAGTGAGTAATCATAGAATATATAGAAGTGGGCCAAATTAATTAAATTTCTTGGTAGTGATTCCAAATAATTTCAACAAAAGTGGTAGTCACCTGATAAATATTTTTCATGTCACAAAAATTGTATGGAAATCAATCCACTGTTACTTCTACCCAGTTATTAAAAAAATCTACGTCTTGTACTTTACATTAGATTTGGGGATATCTATATATTTGCATTTTTAATATTTAAAAATTTTAATTTTTCTGTCACTCATGAGGACTGTACCTCAAAATACGTTCTATTCACTTTGTACTAACCCATTATTCTATTTGTTGCAATCACTGGTTCATATATCCATTGGCATATCTTTCTATATGATTGGTCATATCTCAAGATAACCTTAACATTTCTGTATAAAATTAGAAAAGCAACACAATCATGAGTTAAAAAATTTTAGAAGTAAATCATTCCACAATTTACCTATATGTATACAGCCTAATTAGTAAACCACATTAAAATGGATTCAAACATATGTGGACAGGCTTGCTGCACTGCGCTGAAGAGAAATGTTCTGCTAACTGTAGTTTCTACATCTCAATGTAAGGCCTACCCAGAGAGCAAGACTCTTGCCACAACACGGTTGCAATATAACTCACACAATTAGGAAGAAAAAAAGAAAGCTCGACACGTGTAAGTCTTGTATTTTCTTAATTTGTTGCCACGAGAGAGAAAGCTTGAATGCCAGGCTTTCCAGTTTAAGAAAACATTCTGACACCTGGTAATCCCATTTACTAATTGTTGGAATTTTAAAAAGTGTATAAACAGAAACATTATTACGTCTAATTTATGACTTCCCTCCACATATAAAAATTATTGAGTTAATACCCTTCAATTCAAACGCAAGACTGAAGTTTAACGAGGTGTGGCAAACTGTAGTATGGAATGTCTTTATTTTTTAATTCACTTTTGGAATGATATCTTGAACACAACGAAAAGAATTAGCTTTTTTGAAATCAAAATCATTGGAGTCTATTTCTAGTTTAACTTTTATCCAGATAATAAATAATTTTTATATACTTTGACACATTTATCATAGTTGTAGCTTTGTCACATTGTACAATAAATTTAGATAGGAACTTGAATAGGTAGTTTTGCTTGCCAGAATTCAAGTAACTGAACACATAAATGCTTGACTAAATTTTATGCCCTTAGAATCAAGACTTTATGTTACAAAGTAGTTTTTAATAGAGGAAATAAATAAAAACACGTTTTTAATGGAACTAGAATAATCATGCTTAATTTCACTACCAGCAAGAAAATCCTAAAGTGGAAGCATAAATATTTTATTTAAGGTATGCTAGACATTCTTTCCATGAGAATAATTTAGGTAACCAGAATAAAACATGAATTTACCTTTATAAGCAATGTTTATGATGTTATTATTCTTAATAATTAGCTGAGAATTTATAAAAATATGTTTACAAATTTTCTCTTAAACTATGCTGAATCACAACATACTAGCAACACTGATATGCAATTAGTTTCACAATAAACTAAAGGCAGACATTATTTCCATTGAATATAAAGTTGCAAATTACTTAAAGTTTATCAAATTAAATATATCTAAATTAATCTAATGTTTTATTTCCTATTCGGACTTTGGCACACAGAATTCTTTAGCTAGTATTTGCTTTAATTCTTATAAAAATACGTTTGATACTATACAGTATATTAACATATAAAAACTAAATTCAGTGAAAAACAGATATATATCCAAAACTGTTGAAAATGAAACTAAAGTTTGCATTAATCTTATCTAATTTAGGTAATAAATTGGCAAACATGGAAACAAAGGTTTTGCTTACTGAATTGATAATGTTGACAGCTCTGATTATTTGAATAAGTTAAGCAATGGATTTTACCACAGAACTTTTTAGCAGATTGATTTAATAATAGATGTAGCAATAATAAAAGCCTATATTTTAATGTCTTTGATTTCAAGCCAGGTATAGCTTAGATAAACATAGTATGTCTATAGCCAAAGAAATATAAAATATTTCTGAATTAACTAAATAGAAAAGGAGACTCTATATAGTCTATTGTCAGTTTTGACAGTTTTTGTATTAATTTTAACTTTATTGCCTTTATAAATGAAAATATTCTGATTCAACTTGTCAAAAGGTGAGTGTCCTTAAAAATACATAACTTGTTGTGAAGAGTTTACATTGCAGATAGTGATACATTTTTTATGTCAATAAGTTGCATTTTATACAAAAGTTTTTAAAAATCACAGAGCATGCTAGTATGTGGCAAAAAATATAACGAGACTGATTCATTTGTCCTGTCTCAAAAAGTGATGTGAATTACCAATAAACTGGTCTATTTGAAGAAACTGCTGATTATAAAAAGGGTCAAGATGGAAACTGGGTCCTATGGTTTTATTCCCATTTTATGTGTAAGTATCGTCATTGCTGCAGCTAAGAAATGCCAGAAAAAGAAAAAGGCTAAATTAAAAAAATGCAGGTGCAAGTTATTAATTCCCAACCTACTGAAGTCATACAACTAAATGCCTAGGACAGTAACAGGCATTTAACAGGTATTATGAAACCTCTACTGAATAAAATGACTGTCTGAACTTATTTGAATATCTAGTGTGATGGGGAACTCATCACTTTGCAAATGAGTTTCTGTACTTCTAGTTATTGCTAATGAGTCTTTATTTCCATTACTTGAACAGAACTGATGCTGAGACATGCTGAGACCTCAACAAATGGCCAGTTAGAAATGGGGAACAGTTGGAATTGGGAGGTACTAGGTCTTGAGGAAATGATATCGATGGAAGGAAGAATGACATTCCAAATGGACAGGCAATAATTCAAATCACAAGTGTGTCTAAAGTTATGTATTGAATATGGGCTGATTCAGGAAGTTGTTAGTATTCAAGAAAATGTTTTTCCTTCAATTTCAATTTTTTATTAAGGTGTAAGTTAAATAATGTTAATAAGCACATATCTTATGTGTAATGAGTTTTGATGAATATATACACCCATGTAGTCAGCACCCCAATGAAGAAGTAGGCTGGTTTCCAGTTGGGTCTCCCTACTCCCAGCACTGAGCCTACCACAGTTTCTTCCACCAGAGACGAGTCTTGCTTGTTCTTCAACAGTCTATGCAGTCATAAGCTGCATAAGGACATTTCAGTCAAGGACAGAGTTCATATATGATGGTGGTACCAGAAGATTAGTACCATACCCCAGGTGTGTAGTAGGCCATACCACCCAGGTTTGCATAAATACACTCTTTGATGTTTACATAAGGACAAAATCACCCAAATACACATTTCTCAGAACGTATCCCCATTGTTAACTGACACATGACCACACCTTCAATTAGGGAGTGTTTCGAGTCTGGCTTTTTTTTTTCCTTTGTTTTTGTTTTTTCGGGAGGAAGATCAGCCCTGAGCTAACATCCATGCCAATCCTCCTCTTTTTGCTGAGGAAGACTGGCTTTGGGCTAACATCCGTGCCCATAGTCCTCCACTTTATATGGGACACCGCCACAGCATGACCCGACAAGCAAGGTGCATCAGTGTGCACCTGGGATTGAACCCCAGCTGTCAGAAGAGGAGCACATGCACTTAACTGCTATGCCACGGGGCCGGCCCCGATTCTGGCTTTTTTTATTCAAAATTATGTTTCTGTCATTTATCCATATTGGTAAAAGTATCAGTAGTTCAGTAATCTTTATTTCTCAGTTGTGTTCCATTGTATGACTATATCTATTTCCTGGTGGATGAACATTTGGGATATTTTCAGTTTTTATTTATTATGGATAAAGCTACTATGAGCATTCTTGTACAAGTCTTTTTAGGAGTACAAGATTTCATTTCTTGGGGCCGGCCCTGTGGCTTGGCGGTTAAGCGCGCATGCTCCGCTACTGGCGGCCTGGGTTTGGGTCCCGGATGAGCACCCAGGTACCGTTTCTCCAGTCGTGCTGAGGCCACGTCCCACATACAGCAACTAGAAGGATGTGCAACTATGACATACAACTATCTACTGGGGCTTTGTGGAAAAAAAAAAAAAAGGAGGAGGATTGGCAATAGATGTTAGCTCAGAGTTGGTCTTCCTCAGCAAAAAAAAAAAGATTTCATTTCTTGTGCGTAAATTTCTAGAAGTAGATTTGCTAGGAAATTTTTTTTAGCTTTTCAAGAAACTAGACAACTCTTTTCCAAAGTGGTTGCACCATTTTATACTCTCAACATAAACCTCTGAGAGTTCTAATTGTTCTATACCCTTGCAAACACTTTTTTAAAATTGAGATGTGATTGACATATAACATTATATTAGTTCCAGGTATACAACATAGTGATTTGATATTTGTATATATTGCAAAATGATTACCACAATAAGTCTAGTTAACATCCATCACCACACATAGTTACAAATTTTTTTTCTTGTGATGAGAACTTTTAGGATCTACGCTCTTAGCAACTTTCAAACATACAATACAGTATTATTAACTCTAGTCACCACACTGTACATTACATTCGTGCAAACACTTTATTTTTTACTCTTTTTTTTTTATTGTGAAATTTTTGTTGTATATTATTGTTTGGCAGTCACCATTATAAGTGCATCCCTCCACCCCTTGTGCTCACCCATACCCCCCTAGCCCCTGGTAACCACCAAACAGTTCTATCTGTCCATGTGTTGGTTTATCTTCCAAATATGAGTGAAATCATGCACTGTTTGTCTTTCTCTTTCTGGCTTATTACACTTAACATAATACCCTCCAGGTCCATCAATGTTGTTGCAAATGGGATGATTTTGTCTTTTTTTATGGCTGAGTAGTATTCCATGCTATATATATACCACATCTCCTTTATCCAATCATCAGTCAAGGGACATTTGTGTTACTTCCATGTCTTGGCTGTAGTGAATAATGCTGCGATGAACGTACAGGTGCATAAGCCTCTTTGGATTGTCGATTTCAGGTTCGTTGGGTAGATACCCAGTAGTAGGATAGCTGGATCATAAGGTATTTCTATTGTTAGTTTTTTGAGGAATCTCCATACTGTTTTCCATAGAGGCTGCACCAGTTTGCATTCCCACCAGCAGTGTATGAGGGTTCCTGTTTCTCCACATCCTCTCCAACATTTGTTGTTTTTTGTCTTGGTGATTATAGCCATTCTAATGGGTGTAAGATGATATCTTAGTGTGGTTTTGATTTGCATTTCCCTGATGATTAGTGAGGTTGAGCATCTTTCACGTGCGTATTGGCCATCTGTATATCTTCTCTGGAGAAGTGTCTGTTCATTTTCCTCTGCCCATTTTTTGATCAGGTTGTTTGTTTTTTGTTATTCAGTTGTGTGAGTTCTTTGTATATTATGGAGATTAATCCCCTGTCAGATATATGGTTTGCAAATATTTTTTCCCAGCTGGTGGGTTCCCTATTCATTTTGATCCTGGTTTCATTTGCCTTGTGGAAGCTCTTTAATCTGATGAAGTCCCCCTTGTTTATCTTTTCTTTTGTTTCCCTTGTCTGAGTAGACATGAAATTCAAAAAGATCCCTTTATGGCTGATGATGAATAGTGTACTGCCTACATTTTCCTCCAGGAGTTTTATAGTTTCAGGTCTCACCTTCAGGTCTTTGATCCATTTTGAGTTAATTTTTGCGTATGGCTAAAGAAGATGGTCTGCTTTCATTCTTTTGCAAGTGGCTGTCCAGTTTTCCCAACACCATTTATTGAAGAGACTTTCCTTTCTCCACTGTATGCCCTTAGCTCCTTTGTCAAAGATTAGCTGCCTGTAGATGTGAGATTTTATTTCTGGACTTTCAATTCTGTTCTATTGATCTGTGTGTCTGTTTTTGTACCAGGACCATGCTGTTTTAATTACTATCGTAGTATGTTTTGAAGTCAGAGATTGTGATACCCCCAGCCTTGTTCTTCTTTTTCAGGATTGCTTTAGCTATACTGGGTCTTTTGTTGCCTCATATGAATGTTAGTATTCTTTGTTCTATTTCTGTGAAGAATGTCTTTGGGATTCTGATTGGGATTGCATTGAATCTGTAGATTGCTTTAGGTAGTATGGACATTTTAACTATGTTTTCTTCCAACCCAAGTGCTAGGAATATTTTTCCATTTCTTTATGTCATCATTGATTTTACTCAATAATGTCTTATAGTTTTCATGTATAGGACTTTCACTTCCTTTAACTTTGCTCCTAGATATTTTATTCTTTTTGTTGCAATTGTAATTGGGATTGTCTTCTTGAGTTCTCTCTCTGTTAGTTCGTTGTTGGTATATAGAAATGCAACTGATTTCTGTAAGTTGATTTTGTACCCTGCCACTTGGCTGTAGTTGTTGATTATTTCTAATAGTTTTCCAATGGATTCTTTAGGGTTTTCTATATATAAGATCATGTCATCTGCAAACAGCAAGAGTTTCATTGCTTCATTGCCTATTTGGGTTCCTTTTATTCTGTTTTCTTGCCTAATTGCTCTGGCCAGAACCTCCAGCACTGTGTTGAATAAGAGCGGTGAGAGTGGGCACCCTTGTTTTACTCTTGTTTTCAGAAGGATGGCTTTCAGTTTTTTCCCATTGAGTATGATGTTGGCTGTGGGTTTGTCATATACAGCCTTTATTGTGTTAAGGTACTTTGTTCTATACCCATTTTGTTGAGAGTTTTTATCATAAATGGATGTTGGATCTTGTCAAAAGCCTTCTCTGCATCTATTGAGATGACCATATGGATTTTATTCCTCGTTTTGCTATGGTAGTTTATCACATTGATTGATTTGCAGATGTTGAACCATCCCTGTGTCCCTGGTATAAATCTCACTTGATCATGGTGTATGATCTTTTTAATGTATTGCTGTATTTGGTTTGCCAATATTTTGTTGAGGATTTTTGCATCTATGTTCATCAGGGATATTGGTCTGTAGTTTTCCTTCTTAGTATTGTCTTTGCCTGGCTTTGGTATCAGGGTGATTTTGGCTTCATAGAATGTGTTGGGAAGTGATTCATCTTCCTCTATTTTTTGGAATAGTTTGAGAAGGATAGGTATAAATTCTTCTGTGAATATTTAGTAAAATTTTACAGAGAAGCCATCTGGTCCTGGCCTTTTATTTTTTGGGAGGTTTTTGATTACTGTTTCAATCTCTTTACCTGTGATTGGTCTATTCAGGTTCTCTATTTCTTCTTGATTCACTTTTGGGAGGTTGTATGAGTCTAAGAATGTATCCATTTCGTCTGGATTTCCCAATTTGTTGGCATATAGTTTTTCATAGTATTCCCTTATAATCTTTTGTATTTCTGTAGTATATGTTGTAATTTCTCCTTTTTCATTTCTAATTTTATTTATTTGAGACTTCTCTCTTTTTTTCTTGGTGAGTTTGGCTAAGGGTTTGTCAATTTTGTTTATCTTCTCAAAGAACCAGCTCTTTGTTTCATTGATCCTTTCTACTGTTTTTTATTTCAATTTCATTTATTTCTGCTCTGAATTTTATTATTTCCCTCCTTCTGCTGACTTTAGGCTTTGTTTATTTCTCTTTTTCTAATTCTGTTAGGCATAGTTTGAGGTTGCTTATTTGGGATTTTTCTTGTTTGTTAAGGTAAGCCTGTATTGCTATGAGTTTCCCTCTCAGGACCACTTTTGCTGCATCCCATATGAGTTGGTATGGTATATTTTCATTTCCATTTGTCTCCTGATATGATTTGATTTCTCCTTTAATTTCATCAATGATCCATTTGTTGTTTAGTAGCATGTTGTTGAGTCTCCACAGCTTTGTCACTTTCCTGGTTTTTTTTCCTTGTAGTTTATTTCTAGCTTCATGGCATTATGGTTAGAAAAGATACTTGTTATGATTTCAATCTTTTTAAATTGGTATCAGCATGCCTTGTTTCCCAACAAATGGTCTATTCTTGAGAATGTTCCATGCGTGCTTGAGAAGAATGTGTAATCTGCTGTCTTTTTATAGAGTGCTCTATATATATCTAAGTCCATCTCATCTAGTTTTTCATTGATGTCCATTATTTCCTTATTGATTTTCTGTCTGGATGATCTGTCCATTGATGAGAGTGGGGTGTTAAGATCTCCTACGATTATTGTGTTGTTGTTAATATCTCCTTTATGTTTGTTAATAGTTGCTTTATGTACCTTGGTGCTCCTGTATTGGGTGCATATATATTTAAAAGTGATATGTCTTCTTGGTGGAGTGTCTCTTTCATCATTATATATTGCCCCTCTTTGTCTTTCGTGCATGTTTTATCTTGAAGTCAACTTTGTCTCATATAACTATGGCAACACTTGCTTTCTTTTGTTTGCCATTAGCTTGGAGTATTGTCTTCCATCCTTTCACTCTGAGCCTGTGTTTGTCTTTAGAAGCTGAAATGTGTTTCCTGGAAGCAGCATGTTGTTGGGTCTTGTTTTTTAGTCCATTCCACCACTCTGTGTCTTTTGATTGGAGAGTTCAGTCCATTTACATTTAGGGTAATTGTTGATATATGGGGGCTTGTTGTTGTTATTTTATCATTCTTTTTCCAGTTCTTTTGCATTTCTTTTGTTTCTCGTCCCATGTGTTTCAGACTACAATTCAGTTTGGTAGTTCTGTATGGGAGTTCTCTTAGTTTTCTCCTTGTTTATCCTGTTTGAGTCTGTTCTGATTATTTTGTTAGTGGTTACCATGAAGTTTGTATAAAAAATCTCATGGATATGATTGTCCATTTTTAAATGGCCTCTTCTTCTCTTAGACTAAGTCAATTGGATCACTTTCCTCTTCCCTTTCTATGTTATTGTTGTCACATCTTATTCCTTCTTGTGGTGTGAGTTCAGGTTTAACGTGATGAGGTTATATTTATGCTTGGTGCTTACCTTCCCTTGATCTTTGGTTTTATAATTAAGTATTTGCTAATCTATTTTGATAGAACACTGCAATTTTTCTGGTTTTGTTAACCTATTTTCCTCCTTGTTCAAAACTTTGAATCCTCCTTCTCTTTTTTAACTCAGGGATGAGGGCCTTCTTGAGCACTTCTTGCAGTGGGGGTCTTGTGGCAATGAACTCCCTTAGCTTTTGTTTATCTGGGATAGTTATTATTTCTCCGTCATATCTGAAGCGTATTTTCACTGGATAGAGTATTCTTGGCTGAAAGTTTTTGTCCTTCAGAATTTTGAATATATTGTTCCACTCTCTTCCAGCCTGTAAAGTTTCTGTCGAGAAATCAGCTGAGAGTCTGATAGGAAATCCTTTGTATGTCGGTTTTTTTTGTCTAGCTGCCCTTAATATTTTTTCTTAGTTGTTGACTTTTGGCAGCTTTACTACTATATGCCTTGGAAAGTGTCTTTTCATGTTGATATATTTAGGAGATCTATTTATTTCATTCACTGGTATTTCCAGCTCCTTCCCCAGGTTTGGGAATTTCTCAGATATTATTTCTTTGAACAAGTTCTCTGCTCCTTTTTCCCTCTCTTCTCCCTATGGAATACCTATAATCCTTATGCTGGATTTCCTAATTGAGTCAGATATTTCTTGGAGAATTTCTTCATTTCTTTTTAGTCATAGTTCTCTTTCCTCTTCCATCTGGAGCATTTCTGCATTGCTGTCCTCAATATTGCTAATTCTTTCCTCCATATTGTCAGCTCTGATGCTTAAGGCTTCCAGATTTGTCTTTATCTCCTCTATTGTGTTTTTCATCTCTAAGTTTTCTGATTGTTGTTTTTTTTTTATAGTTTCAATCTCTTTTGTGAAGAAACTCCTGATATCATTGAATTGTCTGTCTGTGTTTTCTTGTATTTCATTAAGCATTTTTATGATGGCTATTTTGAATTCTCTGTCATTGAGGTTATACATTTCTGTGCTTTCTGGGTTGACTTCTGGGTGCTTGTCATTTTCCTTGTGGTCTGGAGATTTAATATATTTTGCCATACTGCCTGTCGGTATTGGCTTACTTTTCCTCATAGTGGAAATATATGGTCTCAGTTTCCTCTCGCTGTGGGGTAGGGGTCAAGGGCTGTGTATTCTGACCTACCTCAACCATCGGGCACTTTTGTCCACCCCTGACTGATCAGAGGCGTGGCTGAGTGGAGGCTGCTGGGGGGGGGGGAAGCATGGGAACAGCTGAGACTGGAGTGCAGCTAGCCCAAAGCAGCTGGGGCTCGGATGCGGGTGGGTTGAAGTAGCTGCAGCTGAAGTGCCTCTGGGCCAAAGAAGCAGGAGCTGGAGCACCGCTGGGCCAAAGAAGCTGGAACTAGAGTGCGCTAGGCCAAAGGAGGAGGACCTGGAGTGCCGCTGGGACAAAGAAGCTGAAGCTGGAACACTCTTGGGCCAAAGAAGCTGGAACTGGAGTGTGGTGGGCCAAAGTTACTGGTGCCAAGTCAGCTGGAGCCTGAGCACAGGCCAAGCCAAAGCAGCTCGAGCCCGGGGCGGGGGGTGTTGTCAAGTGAAAGGAGCTGGGGGCAGGGCTCGGTCCAGCTGAAGCAGCTGGGGCTGTGGTGTGGTGGGGACTGAGCTGCCGCTGCCTCTGGTGTGGGGTTGCAGGCTCACCCCACTGCTAGTTGGGCCCAGGAACCTGGGGGCTGCTGCCTCTGGGGACAGAGCTGAGCTGAACCGCCACTGTGCTGAAGCGCCAGTTGGCAGGCCAGGTTGGGTATGGTCACTTACTTTCACCTCCCCGATCTCAGAGGTTTCTCGCCTCACTGTTGCTCTCTGCTCTCGTGAGGGGCTAGCTTGTTGAAACTATCCTTGCAATAATTACGCTCCCTCTGTAGGGGGATCACCACGAGCTGTGAGGGGTCTTGGAGAGCACTGGAGTTCATGTGGTGAGCAGCCCCTCCCCCTCCTCTGAGAGCCGTGTGGTCTCAGTCTCTGGGTTGCAGCCCTTGGAGAAGGAAGGGAGCTCCTCTTACCTCCTTGCACTTACTCTGGGGATTTCAGCACCTCAGTCCTTGGGTGTATGGCTGCCTGGGTACCTCAGATGTCCCCTGTGTTGTGTGAATAGCTTCTGTTGGAAGATGAATGTCCTTTTTGTAGTGTCTTAGAGGGCAAGAGTTCAATGGGGGAAGCTCACACTGCCATGATGCTGACGTCACCTCCAGAGGAAGATTCTTTATTCAGAAAGCAACTTTCCCCTCGGCTTCAAGCATGGACCCCAGACATCTGCGGCAGCAGGACAGCGGAGCAAACCACCTCTCTCTGGGGCTGCTCGCCTTCCCCGCTCCCCTCTCACTGTCTCAGTCTCTTTCGCTTCCTCCCCCGTGCTCTGGAGGCACGTGGTCCCCATGCAAACACTTTTAATCTTAGCCATTCTGAAGGGTGGGAAATGGTATCTCAAGGAGTTTTAATTAAAATTTACGTGATGACTAATAAAACTGAGCACTTTTTCTAGTGCTTATTAGCCATTTGCATATTTTCTTTATTAAGGTCTTGCCAATTTTTTAATTGGGTTGTTTGTCTTTTTATATATTTATTTATTTTTTAATTGATGTTTTAAGGGTTTCTAACATTGTGAAATTTTGGGTTGTACATTTTTGTTTGTCCATCACCACATATACGACTCCCTTCACCCCTTGTGCCCACCCTACACCCCCACTGCCCTGGTAACCACAGTCCAGTTTTCTCTGTCCATGTGTTGGTTTATATTCCACATATGAGTGAGATCATACAGTGTTTGTCTTTCTCTTTCTGGCTTATTTCACTTAACATAATACGCTCCAGGCCCATTGATGTTGTTGCAAATGGGACGATTTTGTCTTTTTTTATGGCTGAGTAGTATTCCATTCTATATATATACCACATTTTCTTAATCCAATCGTCAGTCGAGGGACACTTAGGTTGCTTCCACTTCTTGGCTATGGTGAATAATGCTGCCATGAACATAGGGGTGCATAAGCCTCTTTGGATTGTTGATTTCAGGTGCGTTGTATAGATTCCCAGTATTGGGATGGCTGGATCATAGGGCATCTCTATTTTTAATTCTTTGAGGAATCTCCATAACGTTTTCCATAGAGGCTGCACCAATTTGCATTCCCACCAGCTGTGTATGAGGGTTCCTGTTTCTCCACATCCTCTCCAACATTTGTTGTTTTTTGTCTTGGTGATTATAGCCATTGTAACAGGCATGAGGTGGTATCTTAGTGTTGTTTTGATTTGCATTTCCCTGATGATTAGTGATGTTGAGCATCTTTTCATGTGCCTATTGGCCATCTGTATATCTTCCTTGGAGAAGTGTCTGTTCATTTCCTCTGCCCATTTTTTGATCGGGTTGTTTGTTTTTTTGTTGTTCAATTGTGTGAGTTCTTTATATATTATGGAGATCAACCCCTTGTCAGATGTATGTTTTGCAAATATTCTCTCCCAGCTGGTGGGTTGTTTGTTCATCTTGATTCTGGTTTCATTTGTCTTATAAAAGCTCTTTAATCTGATAAAGTCCCACTTGTTTATTTTTTCTTTAGTTTCCCTAGTCTGGGTAGGCACGTCATCCGAAAAGATTCCTTTAAAACCAATGTCAAATAGTGTGTTGCCTATTTTTTCTTCTATGAGTTTTATAGTTTCAGGTCTCACCTTCAGGTCTTTGATCCATTTTGAGTTAATTTTTGTGAATGGCGATAGCACATGGTCCACTTTCATTCTTTTGCATGTGGCTGTCCAGTTTTCCCAACATCATTTATTGAAGAGACTTTCCTTTCTCCATTGCATGTTCTTAGCACCTTTGTCGAAAATTAGCTGTCCGTATATGTGTGGTTTTATTTCTGGGCTTTCAATTCTGTTCCATTGATTTGTGTGTCTGTTTTTGTACCAGTACCATGCTGTTTTGATTACTATTGCTTTGTAGTATGTTTTGAAGTCAGGAATTGTGATGCCTCCTGCTTTGTTCTTTTTCCTTAGGATTTCTTTAGCTATTCGGGGTCTTTTGTTGTCCCATATAAATTTTAGTATTCTTTTTTCTATTTCTGTGAAGAATGTCATTGGGATTCTGATTGGGATTGCATTGAATCTGTAGATTGCTTTAGGTAATATAGACATTTTAACTATGTTTATTCTTCCAATCCACGTGAATGGGATATCTTTCCATTTCTTTATGTCATCATGGATTTCCCTCAATAATGTCTTGTAGTTCTCATTGTATGGGTCCTTCACCTCCTTGGTAAGATTTATTCCTAGGTATTTTATTCTTTTTGATGCAATTGTAAATGGTATTATCTTTTTGAGCTCTCTTTCTGTTAGTTCATTATTAGCATATAGAAATGCAACTGATTTTTGTAGATTGATATTGTACCCTGCAACTTTGCTGTAGTTGTTGATTGTTTCTAATAGTTTTCCAACAGATTCTTTAGGGTTTTCTATATATACAATCATGTCATCTGCAAATAGTGAGAGTTTCACTTCTTCGTTACCTATTTGGATTCCTTTTATTCCTTTTTCTTGCCTAATTGCTCTGGCCAAAACCTCCAGTACTATGTTGAACAGGAGTGGTGAGAGTGGGCAGCCCTGCCTCGTTCCTGTTCTCAGAGGAATGGCTTTCAGTCTTTCCCCGTTGAGTATGATGTTAGCTGTGGGTTTGTCATATATGGCCTTTATTATGTTGAGGTACTTTCCTTCTATTCCCATTTTATTGAGAGTTTTTATCATAAATGGATGTTGTATCTTGTCAAATGCCTTCTCTGCGTCTATTGAGATGATCATGTGGTTTTTATTCATTGTTTTGTTGATGCGATGTATAACGTTGATTGATTTGCGGATGTTGAACCATCCCTGCGTCTCTGGTATAAATCCCACTTGATCATGGTGTATGATCTTTTTAATGTATTGTTGTATTTGGTTTGCCAATATTTTGTTGAGGATTTTTGCATCAATGTTCATCAGCGATATTGGCCTGTAATTTTCTTTCTTTGTATTGTCTTTGTCTGGTTTTGGTATCAGGGTGATGTTGGCCTCATAGAATGATTTAGGAAGTGTTCCATCTTCCTCTATTTTTTGGAAAAGTTTGAGGAGGATGGGTATTAAATCTTCTTTGAATGTTTGGTAAAATTCACTGGAGAAGTCATCTGGTCCTGGACTTTTATTTTTTGGGAGGTTTTTGATTACTATTTCAATCTCTTTACTTGTTATTGGTCTATTCAGATTCTCCATTTCTTCTTGGTTCAATTTTGGGAGGTTGTATAAGTCTAAGAATTTATCCATTTCTTCTAGATTGTCCAATTTGTTGGCATATAATTTCTCATAGTATTCTCTTATAATCCTCTGTATTTCCATGGTATCCGTTGTAAAATATCCTCTTTCATTTCTAATTTTATTTACTTGAGCCTTTTCTCTTTTTTTCTTAGTAAGCCTGGCTAAGGGTTTGTCATTTTGTTTATCTTCTCGAAGAACCAACTCTTTGTTTCATTAATCCTTTCTACTGTTTTTTTGGTCTCAATATCATTTATTTCTGCTCTGATTTTTATTATTTCTCTCCTTCTGCTGGCTTTGGGCTTTGTTTGTTCTTCTTTTTCTAGTTCTGTTAGGTGTAATTTAAGGTTGCCTATTAGGGCTTTTTCTTGTTTGTTAAGGTGGGCTTGTATCGCTATGAGTTTCCCTCTCAGGACCGCTTTTGCTGCGTCCCATATGGTTTGATATGGCATGTTATCATTTTCGTTTGTTTCCAGATAGTTTTTGATTTCTCCTTTAATTTCATCAATGATCCATTGGTTGTTCATTAGCATGTTGTTTAATCTCCACATTTTTGTCACTTTCCCAGTTTTTTTTTCATGGTTCATTTCCAGTTTCATAGCCTTATGGTCTGAAAAGATGCTTGTTATGATTTCAATCTTCTTAAATTTATTGAGGCTTACTTTGATTCCCAACATATGGTCTATCCTAGAGAGTGTTCCATGCGCACTTGAGAAGAATGTGTAGTCAGCTGTTTTTGGATGGAGTGCCCTGTATGTGTCTACTAGGTCCATCTCGTCCAGTTTTTCATTTAAGTCTAATATTTCTTTATTAACTTTTTGTATAGATGATCTATCCATTGCTGTAAGTGGGGTGTTAAGATCCCCTATTATTATTGTGTTGTTGTTGATTTCTCCTTCTAGGTTTGATAATAGTTGCTTTATGTACATTGGTGCTCCTATGTTGGGTGCATATATATTTATAAGTGATATGTCTTCTTGATGGAGTGTCCCTTTTATCATTATATATTTCCCTTCTTTGTCTTTCTTAACCTGTTTTATCTTGAAGTCTACTTTGTCTGATATGAGTATGGCAACACCTGCTTTCTTGTGTTTGCCATTAGCTTGGAGTATTGTCTTCCCTCCTTTCACTCTGAGCCTGTGCTTGTCTTTAGTGCTAAGATGTGTTTCCTGAAGGCAGCATATTGTTGGGTCTTGCTTTTTAATCCATCCTGCCACTCTGTATCTTTTGATTGGAGAGTTCAATCCATTTACATTTAGGGTAATTATTGATATATGAGGGCTTAATGTTGCTGTTTTGTCACTTATTTTCTGGTTCTTTTGCATTTCCTTTGTTTCTTGTCCCATTTGTTTTGGACTGCCAATTCAGTTTGGTTGTTCTGTCTTATGATTCTTCTAGTTTTCTCTTTGTTTATCATATGTGGTTTTGCTTTGATTATTTGTTTAGTGGTTACCTTGAGGTTTGGGCAAAAAATCTTGTGTATGAGATAGTCCATTATCTGATAGCCTCCTATTTCCTTATACTAAGTCAATTCAGTCACTTTCCTCTTCCCCTTCTAAGTTGCTCTTGTTATACCTTATTCTATCTTGTGTTGTGACTGGGTGTTTACAGTAATGAGGTTAAATTTATTTTTGGTGAATTTCTTCCTTTGATCTTTGAGTTTAGTATTTAAGTGGTTTCTAACCTATTCCGGTAAAGATCTACTATTTCTCTGATTTTGTCTACCTACTTTTCTCCTTACTCCAAGCTTTGTGTTCCCTTTCTCTTCTTTTATTCAGACCTGAGGACCTTCTTGAGTATTTCTTGTAGTGGGGGTCTCGTGGCCATGAACTCCCTTAGCTTTTGTTTATCTGGGAGAGTTACTATTTCTCCATCATATTTGAAGGATATTTTTGCTGGATAGAGTATTCTTGGCTGAAAGTTTTTGTCTTTCAGTATTTTGAATATATCATTCCAGTCTCTTCTAGCCTGAAAATTTTCTGTTGAGAAATCCGCTGAGAGCCTGATGGGAGTTCCTTTGTACGTTATTTTTTGTTTTTGTCTAGCTGCCCTTAATATTGTTTCTTTGTCGTTGACCCTGGCTAGCCTTACCACTAGGTGTCGTGGTGAAGGCCTTTGTCTGTTAATGTATATAGGTGTCCTGTTGGCTTCGCTTACTGGTATTTCCTGCTCCTTCCCCAGATTTGGGAAATTTTCAGCTATTATTTCCTTGAATAGGTTCTCTGTTCCTCTTTCCCTCTCCTCTCCCTCAGGAATACCTATAATTCTTATGTTACATTTTCTAATAGAGTCAGATATTTCTCGGAGTCTTTCTTCATTTCTTTTTAGTCTTAGTTCTCTCTCTTCTTGCATCTGGAGTATATCTGTATTCCTATCCTCTAAAGTACTAATTCTTTCCTCCATATTGTCAGCTCTGTTCTTTAAAGATTCCAGATTCTCCTTTACCTCCTCCATTGTGTTCTTCATCTCCATCAGCACTGATTGGTTTTTCTTTATGATTTCAATCTCTTTTGTGAAGAAACTCCTAATCTCATTGAATTGTTTGTCTGTGTTGTCTCGTATTTCGTTGAGTGTTTTTATGATAGCTATTTTGAAATCTCTGTCATTTAGTTTATGGATTTCTGTGTCTTCGGGGTTGATTTCTGGGTGCTTGTCGTTTTGTTTCTGGTCTGGTGATTTCATATATTTTTGCATTGTGGTTCCTGTGTTGGTTTTGTTTTTCCTCATCCTGGAAGTCTCTGGTTGCAATTTCCACCTGCCGCCACTGTCTGGTGGTAAAGGGCTGTGTAGTCTAAGCCCCCTGCACTCTGCCCCGGTTTTTCTGCTGCGATCTGCAGTTTTGTTTTGTTTTTTTCCCCGCTGCGATCCACGGGTCCAGTCGTTTGATCAGGACTGCCTCGGATCGCTAGGTCTGGTCTGGTCGAGCTGCAGACTCCGGGTTGCGGGGAGGGGGGAGCTCTCTCTTTTGCCCTCTGGGTCCCTGACGTGGGGGGCTTCTCGTTTGCCCCTCTTTATCCGCTCTCTGGGGTGCTCAGATGTTGATGGTAGCCCTGTGGCTCCTCTGAGTCCTCTGTGCGGGAGTTTCCCACTGGCTGAGAGAGTCCGAAGAGCCACGGTTTCCCCGCCGAGGGCCGCCCCTCCCCCCTCTCTGGGAGCCGTGGGGACCGGGATCGCTGATCTGATGGGGAGGGAGCGGAGTTCTCCTTACCTCTCCCCACTTCCTCCCGGGGCCCAGCACGTTCCGCTCTCAGATGTGCGGCAGTGTGGATCCCTCCGCTCTAGGTTTTCAGTGTCTGGGAATCCGTTGTTGGTCTGTGGCTGTTGCTTTTGTTGTATCTTGTCGGGGGAAGAGTTCACGGGAAAGCTCACTCCGCCATGATGCTGACGTCACTCTCTTTTTATTTATTTTTACTTATTTATTTAATTTTTTTTTGTGAGGGAGATCAGCCCTGAGCTAACATCCATGCCAATCCTCCTCTTTTTGCTGAGGAAGACTGGCCCTGAGCTAACGTCCATGCCCATCTTCCTCCACTTTATGTGGGATGCTGCCACATCATGGCCTGACAAGTGGTGTATTGGTGCACACCCGGGATCCAAACCCCGGCCACCAGCAGCAAAGCAGCACGCTTAACCACTGCACCATGGGACCAGCCCCCTGTTTGTCTTTTTAGTATTGAGTTATAGGAATTCTTTCTATATTATTTATATGTTACTTACATATATTCTTATATTCTAACCTTCCATATTCTTTATACATACTAGATATGTCTTTTATCAGATACATAAGTACTGTAATATTTTCTCCCAGTTTATGGCTTACCTTTTCATTTATTTTAACCATTTCTTTTGACGAGCAGAAATTTTTAAATTGATGAAGTACAATTTGTAAATATTTTCTTATATGGTTTGTGTCTTCTAGATCTTATCTAAGGAATCTTTGCCTTCCCTAAAGTTCATGAAAAAATTCTCTTGCATTTTGTCTATAAGATATATAGTTTTAGCTTTTTTTTTTTTTTTTTGAGGAAGATTGACCATGAGCTAATATCTGTTGCCAATCTTCCTCTTTTTCTTTTTCTCCCCAAAGTCCCAGTACATAGTTGTGTATCATAGTTGTAGAGTGGTGGCTGTTCTATGTGGGATGCTTCCTCATCATGGCCTGATAAGAAGTGAGTAGGTCTGCGCCCAGGATCCAAAGCAGCAAACCCTGGGCCGCTGAAGCAGAAGGTACGAACTTAACCGCTACACCTTCCGGCTGGCCCTCTAGTTTCATCTTTTATATTCAGGTCTATGATCCTTCTTAAATAAAATGTGTGTGAGTGAGGTAGGGAAGAACAAAGTTTTGGGTCGTGTTTTTGTCTTTCCATATGGATAACCAGTTGTTCAGAAACTTTTCTTTCCCTCATTGAATTACATTGTTATCTTCGTTATAAATTAATTGACTATGTATGCATCACTATATTTCTAGACTTTCTATTCTGTTTCATTGATCAATTTGTCTATTCTTATTTTAATACCATACTGTCTTGACTGCTGTAGCTTTAAATTAAGTCAGGAAGTCAGGAAGCAAACGCCCACCAACTTTGTTCTTCTTAGAGATTGTTTTGGCTATTCCAGGATCTTTACATTTTCCTGTAAATGCTAAAGCCAGGCTCTGATTTGTATAAAAATACTAATTGGCTTTTGAGGAGAATTCCATGGAACCTATACAAACATTTTGAAGAACTGATTTCTAAACAATTTGTCTCCTAATACATGAACATTATATACCTCTCCATTTATTTAGGTCTTCGCTGTTTTTTCTCCATAATGTTTTATAGTTTATAGTATAAGGATTTGCATATATTTTGTTAAATATATCCTGTCCTTGAATACTATTTTTTAAACGTGATTTTCTAGTTTTCTGTTACTAATACATAGAAATACAATTAACTTTTGTATATTAGCTTTGTATTCTTTTTAATTCACTGTTTACTTCTAGTAGGTTTTCTTTTAAGATTCCTTGAAGTTTTCTACATAAACACAATGTCATCTGTAAATAAAGACCATTTTACTTCTTCTGTTATAATCTGAAAGTTTTTTATTTCTTTTTCTTACCTCACACTGGTGAGGATTTCCAGTTCAATGTTGAATAGAACTAGCAAAATAAATGTACTTACCTTGTTCCTCAATCTTAAAATGGAAATGTTCCATTTTCAACATTGAGTATGCTAACTGTAGGTTTTCATACATGTCCTTTACGAGATTGAAAATCTTCTCTTCTCTTCCTTGTATGCTGAGTACATTTATCATGAATGGCAGTTGAATTTTTCCTAATACTTTTACTGCATTCGTTTAGATGCTCACGTGTTTTACTCTTTATGTTAATGTAGTGAGTTACTTTGATTGATTTTCAAATATTAAACCAACCTTGTATTGATGGAACATTTCCTACCTGTTCATGATATGCTTTTGTGTATGTATATAAATATTACTGGATTCAACTTGCTGATATTTTGTTAAATATATTTTGCAGCTATATTCACAACAAATATGTCTGTAATATTTTTTTGTGATGTCCTTGTTAGAATTTATTATCAAGTTTGTGCTGATGACATAGACAAATTGAAAAATGTTCCTCCTCCAATCTCTTCCTTAAATGTTTAATAATATCTATCAAGGATGGATTATGACCCTGGGATTTTCTTTATGGAAAGGCTTTTATGTGTGAATTCATTTTTCTTAAACAGATATGGCTATTCTATTAAGTTTTCTCACATCTTCTTGTGAAAGGAATCTATTCAGGAATTAAGAAATAATATTTTTCTGATAGCTGCTAAAATAGAAGTTTAAAAAGTGAAAATGTTAAGCTTACCGATGGCCTACTGATGGCCTACTACTTTCTAGAGGACTCTGTACATTGGTTGGATGTTTGAGAGCTGCAGCTCCTAAGAAGGAGGCAGGAGACAGCAAGAGCCAAGCAAGTCATTGGGATCTCGGACACATAGCTGGGTTTCAGGGTAAGATTTCATTCTCTATGGGAAGACTGAAGCTAATTAAAGAAACAGAGTGGGAATCTCAGTTACTTTGAATGAGCAAACACAACAGAGGTTAAAAAAAAGTTCTGTCTTGATGATTGTGTCAACTGGAACATAAATGTAGTGATAAAAAACCTAAACTGGTTTAATAAAAAGGGGTACCAATCTCAAAATGTTACACACTGTATGATACCATTTATATAATACTCTCAAAATGACAAAATTATAGAGAAAGAGAATGAACTAGTGGTTTCCAGGGGTTAAGGAAAAGGGGTGGGCATGTGGCTATAAAGAGGCAGCAGGAAAGAGTTGCTTTGTAAGGACGTAATGATATAATGATAGTCCTTTACCTTGATTATAATCATGTTTATATGAATCTATACATACAAAAAAATATCATAAACTTATACACAACAGCATAAAAATTGGGTGCATGTAAAGTATACTAAAATTTGAGTAAGGTCTGTGTCTACTTAATTCTACTGTACCAATCAATTTCCTTGTTTTGATAATGCACTATAATTATGTAAGTTGTCACCATTGAGAGAAGCTGGGTTATGAGTAAAAGGAACCTCTCTGTACAATTTTTGCAATTTTGTGTGAGTCTATAATTATTTCAACATAAAAGTTTAAACAAATTTTAAAATAAATAAAAAAGGGAATTTGTTGGCTCACACAAGTTAAATGTCCAAGGTTATACCAGTATGAGGGTTTTGAATTATGTTACTAGGACCCACTCTAAGAATATGCTTAATACTGTTCTCTTTCTTGTTTCAAACAAATATCCTGCGTCTAAATGTCATTGGACAAAATTGGGACATATGATAATCCCTAAGCCAATCACAGTGCCCATACCCAGACAATGTTGTTGAATCGACCCCAGAAAAAGCACAGTGAATTGAGACCGTGGGAGGCGTAATTCAAGATACTGCTACCAGTAGAGAGAATAGATGCTGGGTGCCCTGCAAAACCACCAGGAGGGCATGAAATTACTCAGAGCTCATCTCAGACACTCCAGACACTTAATAGATGGTGGTAGGCTCACTATTCTAGAATACATTCCTCATTTAAGCAGGAACTTTTACTATGCTCTCTGACTTAAACAAGACAGGTTTAGAAACTGGGTGGCATTTGAGAAGGCGTGAACTGACACATTAAAATGGAAAATACTTTCCTCTAAGTCTCGTTTATTAAGCACATATAAAATATGCACTCTAGAGCTACATAAAATAAGTGTAATATTTATTCCATTTAGAGTTCTTTAAGTTAGACGAATATCATTAAAATGATACCTCTTTTTTACAATGCCAAACTTCATTAACTTTTATAGGAATCCCTTATATGTTATGGTTTCCAAATGTATTCCTTCTTTAAAAACTGTATATTATTCTAGATTTGGTCTGACAAGCACAGCATAAAGCAAAACTCTTACCTATTATGTCTCGGACACTCTATCCACGATAATCAGTTTTGTTGGCATCTTCACTATTTCATTGACTCATTGCATTTGCAGTTGACCAAAACCCTTAAGTCTTTCTTACACATATTTTTATTTAGTTGCATCTTTATAATATTGGACTTTTAAAGTTTTTCTATAGTTTGTTCTTTTATTTAGTGTTGGACTTTATTTCTATTTTAAATTTCACCTTTTTCAGACTTTTTCCCCTGTAGTTTTAACCACCAAGAATTATCTTGCAGTCAGTCTCTCCAATTTTGCCTACCGCCATTATTCTCAGTGTTTTCTCATCAATAAAATCCAATTAACATGTTATCTGTGTCCAATTCTAATTGTTGGTATATATCTTGGACATGAAACAGAACTTTCACATAGATTTAACACTATTGAGATCTGGCCATTAGGCCCATCTGAGTATTTTATTGTTAGAAAAACCATACTCATTATATGTTGATGACAGCTTCAAGAACTCTACGTGTTGCTTTACTTAATCATCACAACAACTTATGAGGATGTAATATTATTACCCCCATTTTATGGATTAGAAAACTTAGTCACAGAGAGTTTAAGTAAATTTCCCAAAATCATACTGCTAGTAGGTAATTGAGCCAAGATTCTAACTAAGGCAATCTGACTCTAGAACCTGTGCTCTTCACTCCTTATCATTTTCCCTCACTGTTCATCCCTGCAAGAATATCATGACAGAGTCTCTCGAAAGGCCACATTGAAATTCAAATGTCATTAGAATTCTGGATCCCAAGTCTGAATCACTAAGAGTGTCACTACTTTCCGAATTTATTATAGCTAGTTATGACTGCAAAGAAATGAGTAGAGATGTATCAATATTTCCTAAACCAAATGCTGCTGCTATAAGCCTGAAACGGACCCAGAGGACATTCTAGTTACAGATTTACTATTTATCATCACCTAACTTTTAGTTTCATTGTTCAATGCAAGAACCTCCATTCTATTGTGAGCTGGATAACCCAAATTTATTGTAGGAAATCTCAAGTCAGATCTATAATCTTGTTTTTGCCACAATTCTCGTATCTATATTTGTTTAACCATTTCAGGTCCAAGGTTTCTTTGACCTTTCCTACTATTTCTGCTCCCAAAAGATATGCCTCAGAATTCTGTTCTTATATTACTTAAATCAAGAATTCCTGCCTACCAGAGGAGATTCTTCCTTTCATCTCACATTTGTCACAGCAGATGAAATTCCCCTCACCTTCCACCTCCATGAGTAAAAGGAATTTTAACTAGAGCTATTGTTCTTAGTAATAATTATCAATACTATGCCTTCGAGAACCCAGAAAGAATATATTCAGTACTCCGGGTTCTTAAAATCTGCAAATTTTACCAAGGCATTGACAATGAAATAGAATAAAGAGAAAAATAAACTGGAGTCATAAAAACTATATGACAACAAATCCAAAGACTGTATACTGAAACTCTGCCTACTATGAGCTCTCATCATCTATTTTGGGTTGCATTCTATTCTCTCCTTCTCTCTATTATCTTGGAGGAACACTAATCATGTTCGTTAGACCTTGTATTGATTAGAACTCTATTGGTAAAAGCATCAGAAACTCTGTTAAAATCAGCTCAGAAAAAAAAGAAAGATCACTAGCTTGCTTAAGAAAACTCAGAAGTACAAGAAAGCCTGAGACTGTGCTGAAACTAAAACAGTGAAGAGACCTCTAATGCCACCATAAGCCCGTGTTTCTCTTTCTCATATTTTCTCCTTCTCTCTTATTCTTTTTTTCTCTGTGGGTTGGCTTTATCCTATGAAAGCTAATTCCTTCAAAATATCGGAGTCTTGGACCTGGCAGCTGTCGCAATCTCATTCATTTCACCATCAGAGAGTAACTGCCCCTTTTTCTTTGATTTTAATTACAAAAATCCTTGGGAGGCAAAGGCTGATTGGCCCGACATGAGTCTGTTCCCATTCTTGTGGATAATGGATTGGGTTTCCATGATGGAAAGATCCCAACGCCTCCTTAGGATGGAGCGAAGTAGGAGCTATTCTACCAAAAAGAGGCAAGTTCTTTCTGGAATAAAAGAGTGGTGTTCAGCAGGCAAACAATTGTTGCCCAGTGCATTCTCTCTTGTCTTTATTATTTTTCCTTTCTAGCCCACACTAGCGCAGTCATTTCTCCCTTATACTATAGTCTCTATACTGACATGAGGAAAAACAACTTTTTCCAACTCCGGAATTTATCTAAAAAATAGGCATCTTGCAAGGTCCTTGCACTATCATTCATTCAAGTTCCAAAGCACTCATTCTTTCCATTTTTCACCTAGCTCACAATGTTCACAGGCAAATAAAATCCCTACCAATGAAACTACCCATGGCTGCTTATACCTACCAGATACCCCTAAATATTCAGTATACACACAGCTTAGGCTTTAGCTCTGGGATCTTTACTATATAAAATTAAAAGATTATTTAGTGTTCCCATATATTAAATTTTTAGTTTGAAGAATTTAAAAAGGATTAGGTATAAATCACATAATCCATCAAAAATATGAATCACCTGTGTTGCTTAACTAGTTCAGATGCAATTAAGATTGCAGGTGTTTCAAAAAGTTAATTACTGTTAAGTTGATCCAAGACCAAAGGTGACACCCCTAAACTTCCATACCTGATCAACACATCGTGAATGGAAAACAGAAATGATTCAAGTTATTCAATGGCACAACAAGAAAAGCAATGGAAAGCATTTTCCTTCCTTTGATATACTAAAATCCCAGCTCTCAATGTCACTTTCTCTACACATTTGTAACTTGTCATGAGTCATGAGGTATGTCGTAAATGTTTTGCACTAACAAGACTACAGTATCCAAATTTGTAAATAATTCCCTTTTCAGTAAGTTTATGCGGCTCCAAGTTCATCCCGTACTATAATACATTATTCTCATTTACATCTTTCCAATATTCCTCCTTGAATGGGAGGGAAACTAGTGACCTTACAGTGAGAACATAGGATTAAAACCACCGAAGTATATTTAGGACAGATGGATGTGACCAGATTTACATCTGGGAAAACATTGACTACTCTGTGAAAAGTAGCAAAACATGAAGCAGGGAGACAACTTGTAGGCTGCTGCAGCGATTCTGCAGAGAGATGGGGAAGCCGAGACCACAGACAGCAGCAATGCTAATACATGTTAGAAAGTAGATTGACAAGATACAACACAGGTCACAGAGGCAGACTGCTTTTTTTTTCCCTCAAAGCCCCAGTAGATAGTTGTATGTCATAGCTGCACATCCTTCTAGTTGCTGTATGTGGGACGCGGCCTCAGCATGGCCGGAGAAGCGGTGCGTTGGTGTGCGCCTGGGATCCGAACCCGGGCTGCCAGCAGCGGAGCGCGCGCACTTAACCGCTAAGCCATGGGGCCGACATGCAGACGGCTTTTTAAAGATCTCTCAGAGAAGTTCACTTTAGATTCATAAGAAATTAAATATTTATTGTGCAATTATCCCATGCAGTGCACTTTTGTGGACACTGCAGATAGAGTTACAAACAAAACATTAAAAATCCCTGCTTTTATAAAGCTTACATTCCAGACGGGAATGTGAAGAAAACAAATAGTAATAAGTACAATGTATATTACATTTGATACTGATAAATACTACAGGGAATAATGAAACAAGGAAGGGGAGTAAGAGGTATCTGGGGGCTGAAAATGTAGAGGTTACCAGAGAAGACCTCACTGAGGAAGCAAATACTAGACTAAGGTCCTGAAGGAGGTAAAGGAGACAAGCAAGTATAAGTGAAAGGGAATTTCTGGCAAAGGAAATATCTCTGAGGCAAGAAAGTGGTGTTCCTAGGATGTCAACATGACTGGAGAAGAGCAGAGGAGGTGAGAGCAGTAGAAGATGAGATCAGAGACATATGGGGTTGCAGGGTCCACTTCACACAGGGCTTTGTAAATCATGGTAGGACTTAGGTTTTTATTTAGAATAAGAGGGAAAAGCGTTGGAATCATTTGACCTCGAGTGGCATGATTTGACTTATTTTAACAGAATTACTCCGGCTGTTGTGTTGACTAAACGGATAGGAGGGAAGGAGGACAAAGGCGGAAAAAGTCTCACCAATTAGGAAGCTATTGGAATAATCCAGGTGAGGGATGGTGGTGGATCAGACCGGGAAGATAGCCGTGGGGTGGTGAGAAGTGGTTAGACTCTGAATATATTTTGAAGGCAGAGTCAATAGTATTTGCTGATGCACCAGATAAGGGGATGAGAGAAAAAGATGGGTAAAGAATTTTGCCAAGGATTTTGGATTAAGTAATTGTAAGACAGAAGTTGGGGACCATCCTTCAGTCCACCATAAATCTATCTCATTCGTAATGCAAGAATCAAGCAAATCATTTCTGAAACTATACTGAAATTATTAAACTACACCTATTAGACAGGTTTACTCAGAGTCTGTGGAGAATATATTTGACAAAGAAAAGTAATGACATCTGGGTGGAGAATATAATACTTATACCACTAACTGAATTTTTTTAATAAACAGATCATTTACCTTACTTTTGTTTAGGCTATGGATAAAAATGTCATTAATAATAATTATTATTATATTCTCAGGAGACTACATTAATTCATGCATGTGCAAAAAACATACACATTTTAAAATAGAAAAATAATGCAATATTTTTGTTAATATTGCATATTACTACACAATATTATAGGATATTCATCTGTATATACTTTTGTTTTCTATTTTTTATAGCATAATCTTTTGTTATGTTTTAGTATAACCACAATTTTGAAACACCATTTTCTATAGGGTCAATATAAAGATAATTCAGTCTTTCTTCTACTTAGTTAATCAAATTTTATTTTTTATGATGGAGAATTTAGAAAAATTTCTTTGTGATTTTAACCACCAGAGGTTTTGAGTTCCACTATGATGTAATAAAATAGTTTGACATTTTGAAATTCTGCTGGTCTTTTTTTTTTTCCAGTATACATGTCTGGCTTTCACTAGGATAATTTCTAGCATACTTAAATTTTGGCAAGATCAATAATTCTGAAAAAAAATGTAAAAAATTAATCCAAAATTAAAGCCTATCCAAGAGCACTTTAAATCTATGCTTAAATTGTCTCTGTGTTGCATTGAGATACTCAATTTTGTAAACAAATTACTCTTACACTACATATTTTGAATTATTGACAAATGTGCAGGAGTTTTATCTCTGGAGCACTTGTTTCTTCAGGCTGTTTGCAGCATTCGTGTCAATTTTACACATCATTTTATTTGAAACTGCTAGACTTTATCAAGACAAAATGTGTTAGATATGCTAAGACATGACCCCTATACATGAAACATGAGACTTCACATATGGATGTATTCAGGATTTGTCGTGTTCCCATAAGTCTGTACTTACCCTACAAGCACAGTGATTCAGATAACTCCCATTTTGTACAATTCCCATGAAAAAAAACAGAGAGAGTACACATATAATTGTATTTGCTGCTTAAGTGAATGTATTCCTGACAGGAAAGGACTTCTGTTTTTACCAGGCATTGAAGCAACTAAAATCTACTGTGTAATATCTTGCAGATATAACAACTAGAAGAATTGTCCACAGACTAATCTGGTTCTGGCTCTGTATATTTGTAACCCTGTTTGTTCTCCAGTATCCACCCACATCTGGTCTGGGGGATACAGGACATACTCATATTGCAATACAACTTCTGGCATGTACCTTAATGAGTCAATGCAGTGCACATGGTAAGTCAATGTGCTGAGTTACAGGAGTCTTTCTAAAGGCCATTGGAACTGTGGTTAGTAATAATTATACACAGAAATGACTATAAATCAAATGACAATATCCTATTGAACCCAATAAACTGTTAACTCAACTCAATCTCCCTTTATCTAGATCCAAAAAAAAGCCTATGACCATTCCAAAGTCAAGTATCAAAAGGGAAGTGTGACAAAGGCAGGGTCAAAATAATAAGATATACGAAATTGTAAGCACATTATGCATCAGATATACTAAGATATAATTGTAATACATAAAAAAATTGTAGCAGTCCTATTAATTTATGCCATACAAAAACAGGAATTCTGATAAAGTGTATTCTGCATGATTCCGTAAAAAAAGGGAAAAAAGATGGTATATTTATAATTATAGTACTGAGCATACAGGAAATGTTCATCTTGTGATTATGTCTGGCCCTATATCTCACAACGCCAGGTGAATCTGAAATATCCAATTTGTATTCAGATAAAGTATAAAACTATAAATGTTAAAACATGACATCTTTGCACAACGTGTGGCACCCTAGATATTAAACACAAATGTCATTCTCTTTTTATCCCTAAATAGGATCAGAATCCAGATGAAATTCACGTAAAATAACATATTTCAACCTATTTTTAAAAATCTGGTGAAAATGAATTTAAATATTTATGAAGATAGAGTTTATTTTTGAGTATATTGTTCACAGGCCTATCTCTTTTATACAACCAAAGCTCATAGGAAGATATCAAGCGAGGATCATAATTCTATTCACTACTATTTATTAAACCCTAAACAGAACTATTTTCTACAAAGGAATATTTTGTGTATGTTCCGTTGCCAAGTGAGATAAACTGACTTAAAAATTGCCAGCCATTTCTGTTTCTGGTAGTGAGTATACCAGAAGGGGTATACCCTTCGTTCAAAGCAAAGCAATATAGACCCTGACTCCTTTCCTTTCGAAGTTCAACTTTATTAAAATATCTTTGATGCAAAGAGAAGGCTTGACTGAGGTCAGCTTGCAAATATGGCCAACACATACTCACAAAGGGGAATTCACTGAAAGGGTGAAAAAATGTCGATTGGTGTCCTGTATTCAAAACTAGTTTCTAGAACACTGTGTGGTTGAAACCAGATCCCTCTTTCAAGCTAGCCATGCTGGCACTATACAGCTTGCCTTCAGGAAAATGGCAATGTGTGTGCTTAAACTTATAAAGCCATGTGATATTGAACTGTTATTTTAGAAGCCTAGCTCTTCTTTGTCATGGAGTAACTACTGCTAATCACAGTACAGAGGGCGAGAATCTTTCTACCCTGCTGTGACCCACTCTCTGAGAAACTGCGGCAAACCGGCAAATAGGAGGAATATCTAGTTCTCGACAGGTTAACTAGTTCTCCCTGTGTAGTTCTCACTGTGTAGCTATAATCACACTACAAGAGAACAGGATTCTCTGACAACTTGAGCAGGCTTTCTGGTTTTCTTTCCTTCAGTAATAATAACCAATTTCTGTCTCATGGCACGAAGAAAGAATGCAGGCAAGGAAGTAAAGTCATTGTCTCCACCTGTGAATTGGACCCTGGGGTGATTTAATTTGAATGATCTCAAATTTTGTGCTATTCTAAGCTGGAGAAGCATAGAACGTTTTGTAGCAAACTCTAAGCCCAACCTTGGAGGCAATGAATGATATAGTTTCAACTGATAAGGTAGAACCCTAAAGGCAAAGTATTATTTCAGACAATTTTGTTTCTAAAAGTTGATGGAATTCTTTGTTAAATTACCTGATAAGTAGACAGATGGGTATGTGAAGGTTTGTGTATTTAACTGTGGTATTTAAATTATTTCTATATCATTCTTGATTAAATAATTAGTATTAATTAAATTAAACTTATAAGACATCACAAAATGACATACAGTCATGCGTTGCTTAACTGTGGGGATGTGTTCTGAGAAATCTGTCCTCAGGAGATTTTATCGTTGTGTGAACACCATAGAATATATTTACACAAACCTAGAGAGTGTAGACTACTACACACCTAGGCTACATGGTACTAACCTTATGAACCGTTGTATATGTGGTCCATCGTTGACTGAAATGTCCTTATGAGGCACATGCCTGTAGAGTACAGATGAGGTTATCCGGAATGTGTGGCATGAGAAGAGAAGAGAAAAATGAAGATCACATGAACAACAAATTTCAAGAGTTGGACAGAGTTAGAAGAGCCTGCTAATTAAACTGGGAAGGTATAGATAGAGACGGAGACGAAACAATAAGAGAAGTCCTGACAATAGAGGGGTAATGGGATTTTGAGAAGGAGGAAGTGGTCCAATTGGCTGGATTTGACGCCTAGAAAGCCACTGGTGACTTGTGAAGAGGGTGAGATGAAATGGTAAGGCTAAAAAGCCAGAACAGAGTCAGATGCAAGTTAAATAGAGATGAGGAAAAGAGACAGTAATTTGGGCTCTGAAGTGAAAGAGAGAGATAGGCTGATATATTATAGGAAAAGTTAAACAGTTAAATGAAAAAATGTCTTTAGAGTTAAAAAGTTCTGGATTTGAAACTTGGGTCTGATATTTATTGGCTGGATGACTTTGGCTTGCCTCAGTGTCACCATTTCTTGAATAGAAACATTAATGTTTATTTCACAAAGTGTCTTTAGGGAATAAACTGAATATCATGTGTACACTCCCTAGCCAATTATAAGTACTAAATAAATGGTAGCTGTTGAGACTGTTAAAAAGTAGCTTAGATCCTCCTTCCTTCTAATGAATTTAATTATTATTAATAATGATATTGCTTATAATAATAATAAAGGCTATTGACAGACTATTTCTGCTAATCAAGTTTTCTTGATGGGTAACATGAAAATTAATTAAACTAAACATTAAGGAATTTGTTGGAAGAGTGTATCATGTAGCTTAAAAAATGAAATTAAAAACTGGAGGGCTGAGATCAAGCAAGAGTCCCAGGAGGCGAGGCATAGCCAAGATGCCAAAAGGTTGTCACAGAAGCCATCTGCTCAGGACATTGCAGCTTGGCCAGATCACCAGACACTCCCTGCCCCCTCCCCACACCTGCTGCTGTGATAGTGCACTGTCCACCCTGCCACTAGTGCTATTTCAGGGCTGCGCAACCTCAGCACTGTTGACATTTTGGACCAGACTTGGATTTTGGGGCTTTCTGGTAAATTGTAGGATGCTTAACAGCATTTCTGGCCTCTGCCCGTTAGATGCCCGCGGCACTTCTCAAGTCTTGACATCAAAATTTCTCCAGATGTGGCAAAAGGGCCCCAGTTGAGAACCACTGTGCTTTGCAAATATCTCTAAATTACTTCTACCTTTTCTTCACTCTTTCAAAATTCAAATATGGGACAGAAGCATCCACTTGGTTATACTTGAGTCACATGACCAACTACCAGGAACTGAAAGGAAAAATAATATTGCTCCAATTTAATTTTCCTTGTTGGAGACAGTTGACTCTCACTTACCTTGGATTCTCCTGTTATATATGAATGTGAGAAAGTGCTGCTGCACAAAACAGCAAATATCCACGGAGTCGCCTACGTGCCAAATATTACGCTAGACACATTTATAGTGATTTATAATCTTTACAACAACAGTTTAAGGCAAATATTGTTAGAATTATTTAATTGATTCACAAAATGATGTTTTTAAGACTTTACATAGTTTGCCCAACATCACACAGCTAAAAACTGAGTGTCTCTGATGCAGATGTCTAGTATGTTCTATCAGCTTAAATTCAACTGCAGTTTATAACAATCCCATCTCAAGTTGCTATCTTTTTCTTTTCATTTTCTTTACTACTTAGAGCAAGAAAATGGTTTTTAACTATATTGAACTATTATTTCTCCATTGTGAATAACTGCAGGATTGTTTTTGACATATCTCTATTCCATAAAGAAAGAACATTGCCCATTTTTCTCATTCCAAATTCTCCTTCTACTTTCACTCAAGTTAAAGTTGTTTCAGTGTCATGAGTACAAGAAAGAATATCAGTTCTGAAAAATCCTTGAAAATGCTTTTCAGATGGCTTCTATTTTAAAAAAAGTCAATTCTAAGTTTCCTCTTTACCTAAAAGAGTTCATTTTCACTTCCTAATTATGTATAACCTTGCCAACTCAGGATTTCTCCTCCAAACTAGCAACCTATCCCAAAATCAGTCAAATTGAGTAAGTACTAACATGCAACCATTCAGGCTATACAACTAGAATATCTTAAGGACACTGCCCAATTGGTCCTCGTGTTTTTGGCTATAATGAACTTAGTCCAGCAGTATTTGTTTGGATAAACACAGTTGAATAGCTCTTCATCAACCACTTATTTTTCTGCTACTTGGTAATCTCTGTAGGTACCTCATTGTCTTAGTTGGTTTGGGCTACTATAATAAAAATACCTTAAACAACAAGCATTTATTTCTCACAGCTGTGGAGGCTGAGAAGTTCAAGATCAAGAAACTGGCAGATTCAGTGTCTGGTGAGAGCCTCCTTACTGATTCACAGATGGCCTTCTCCTCCTTGTGTCCTCACAAGGTGGAAGGAGGAAAGGAGTGATCTGGGGTCTCTTATAGAAGAGCACTAACATCATTCATGAGGGCTCATCCTCATGACCTAATCACCTCCCACCTCTGAATACCATCACATTGGGGATTAGGATTTCAACATATGAATGTTCAACATAAACATTCAGTCCACTGCATTTATTTTCCTTTGTATTGTAACCTGTCCACACATACCCATATATTAATTCAATTTTTTTTCAAATTTTTGAGTCATTTATGGATGTTTGGCTTCCACAAATATAAACTGCTCCACACAAACACATAAAATTGCCAAACATATAATCCAGTTTTGTTGTCAATGAATGTTTTTGACTGCATGCCAATCTACTTGCCAGAAACGTTATAGGATCCGTCATTGATAGTTATCATTTTTGGACTAAGAAGTCTGTTGCTCTCATTATGGTCCAAATCCTTTCATTCTCTGGTGAATATCATGTTTTTGAAGTTTTATCTTTCAACATGAAATATAGATAAGAAGAATGGGAGAAGCTGGCAAAAGAAAGAGGTTTAATCTCAGTGGATTTCACTCTTTCCCATAGCATATCCATATCAGCCAAGGTGCCAAAATCTAAGAGTAGCATAACAGTATTAATTGCCATTCCTGATTGAGCGTATACCAGGTTACATGTACTGGGCAAAGTGCTTTTTATGCCTTATTCATTTATTGCTCAAAAGCCACCAGGATATTGATTTATTTTTACTCTCTTTTTATAGCTGAGAAGTTTGAGTTATAATAAAATAGAGCACGCAACAGGTTAGTACCAGGGTCGTGTTCTGACTGTTCCTTTCTAGTTCAGGAGTCTAGTTTACATTCTTGTTACAGAAGTCTTACTGGTGTAGGAGACAATTAGCAAAGGATTAGTAGTGTTATTTGGACTAAAGGAACAAAAGGAGTTCACATAAGAGGAATATCACTAGGAATTTATTTATTTTTGTATTTATGAATATACATAATGTATGCAATATTATATATATGTATGTACATATTTTGTTGTTGTTGTTGTTAGTGCCATTGAGTCGATTGCCACTCCTAGGGACCCTGTGCACAGTAGAGCGGAACCCTGCCCGGTCTGTTTGTATCATCCCCTCACTGTCCAGCACTATATCAGACAACGCCCCACTGTTATTCACAGGGTTTTTATGGCCAATTGTTTCAGAAGTGGGCGGCCAGGTCCTTCTTCCTAGTCTGTCTTGTCTGGAAGCTCCACTGAAACCTGTCCGCCATGTGTGACCCTGCTGGTATTGGAAATCCCAGTGGCATAGCTTTCAGCATCACAGTAACACTCAGCCACTATAGTATGACAACCGACAGGTGGTGTGGTTCCCTGACCAGAAAAGGAACTTGGGTCAGGGCTGTGAGAGCACAGAATCTTAACCACTAGACCACCAGGACTGGCATGTACGTATTTAACAAACATAATATAGCACTTGTTCTTCTAAGCCCTTTACAAACATTAACTAATTTGGTTCTCATACCAACTTTCGGAGGAAAGTTGAACTATTACCACCATTTTAGGAGGAAAGTGAGATACAGAGAAGTTAATAACTCACCTGGAATTTCAAACCAGATAATCTGGCTTTTGTATCCTTGCCCTGAACTGGTATTCTATGTTGTTAGGTGTAGAAAGATTCCTGTGCATTCTCAAGTCGTTTTTACTAGACTTGAATTCCACCGTGAATCCTTATAACCTATTCCTTGCGTATCATTTTTTCCTTCTCTACTCGATCTTTCATATCAACTTACAGACATATTATATCTCCTCTCAAAAAATAAAAAATAAAAAAACTCACATTACTCCCATTTCTCTTTGCAAATGCTGCCCTGTTTTCCCACTGGTCTTTACAGTAAAATTCCTATAAAGCATTTCTCTATACTCATTATTGCCAATTTATCTTCTTTCATTTCTTCTTGAACCAACTTCAGTTCTTCACTCCAGTACTCCATCAAAATTGCAATTACAGCGTTATCATTGATGTTTGTATTGCTCAATCCAGAGATTAATTCTTAGTCATCATACTTTTTTTGACTCATCAGTAGTTTTTAATACTTTTTTTCATAGCTTTCTTTTTTTTAATTTTATTTATTTTTCCCCCCAAAGCCCCAGTAGATAGTTGTATGTCATAGATGCACATCTTTCTAGTTGCTGTATGTGGGATGCGGCCTCAGCATGGCCAGAGAAGCGGTGCGTTGGTGCGCGCCCGGGATCCGAACCCCGGTCGCCAGCAGCAGAGCGCGCACTTAACCACTAAGCCATGGGGCCAGCCCTTTAATACTTAAAATACTTTATTTTTTCATTTTTTCTTTCAGGACACTACCCTCACCTGGTTTTCTGTGTACCTTTCTGGCAACTTTATATTGGTCTATTTTTCTGGTCCCTCTGTATCTCCTCCAACCTTTAAGCAGTGGAATGTCCCAGGGCTCAGTCCTTGGACCTCTTCTCCTTACATTTATATTTTTCTATTTATATTTACTGTCTATGTGCTCTCTTCTGGTCTCATAGCCTACCAACATTTATATAGAGATTGTTCCCAAATTTTATTTTCAACCCATACCTCTCTCCTGAACTGCAGACATAGGCATCCAATTGCTTCCTCTACATCTGCCCTCAAATGTCTAACAGGCATCTCAAACTTAACAGGTTCAAAACCGGGTTCCTGGTCTTTTTCCCCTTGTACTCTGTTCCCACTCCCAGTCCTCCTCCCACAATATTCCTCCTCCTTCCTAACCCCCACCCCTCTGCTGTCAACCTGCTCTACCCATAGTTGTCCCATTTCTGTATATGAAATTCCATCATTCCTTGTCTGATGGCTTTATCACACATCCCACAGAATATCTCGTTCGCCTCAAAATAGAGCCAAAAATTCACATCTCTTTATGACCCTCCCACTTCCACCCTGCTCCACCTGGGTTGTGCAAGTTTCCTGATCGTGTCCATACTTCTACTCTCACCACTCTAGTCTATTTTCCACACAGAAAGAGAAGTTATCCTTTTAAAACACAGTTAGATCCTCTGCTGAAATTCTTCCATTGGCATCCCAGCTCATTAAGAGTAAAAGTCTAAGTTCCTAGAAGGTTTACGGGCCCTACTTGACTTCTTTGACCTCTTCTCCAATGACTCTCCACGTGGTTGCCTCTCCTTCTCCCACACTGACTCCTTTTACTGTTCCTTGAGCTTGTCAGACATTCTCCCACAGCAGAGCCTATGTGCCAGCTGTTTCCTCAGATGAAACAACTATATATGTGTGGCTCACTCTCTCACCTCCCTGAGGTCTTTACCCAACTGCCATCTTCTCAGTGACTCCTTTCCTACCAACCCAGTCAAACATTCCAATCCTCCCTCACCTCCAGGCACTCACTGTACCCCTTTCATGTTTTATCTTTCTCCTTAAGGCTTAACACCAGTGAACATTTTATACATTTTATATACTTATCTTTTTCTGAATCATCAACAGACTACTAAAAAGACATCAAGGGCAAAGCTTTAATAAAAGTGATACTATGATGCTTCAGTCAAGGATATTTTTAAGTGACACTGGCCGCCCTATGGGCGCCTCGCATTGAGGAGCACAGTGACTGCCAGCACAGTTTTGGTCCACTCCTTGATTCATGCTAAGGTACCAGCCTACGGTTGCTTTTGTACTATCAGTGCAAGTGTCAGTACAGTGACTAACACAAACAGTGTCTTAATAGTGTTAGAAAAATAGCTTTGACCCCCAGGGATCCTTTGAAAATGTCTCTGGAACCTACAGGGTTCTGTGAACCACACTTTGACAACTGCTATCTTAAATGCTTTGGAAATTCAGAATAAATATAATGCAATATAAATATAAGAAGCTTGCAATTACAATAACTAGGTTGATAAAATCAACAGATTGAACAATCAAATATTCAAGACAAAATGCAATTAAATAGTAAACATTTACAGACACAATGCCATTACCTAAACACGAAGCCTGAGAGCAGAGAGGAACAGAATGTCAGAACTTCAAAAACCAAACCAAACTTCTCAGTTCACGGAAAATTTTAGTTTAGAAGCAAAGTTTAAAAAGTTTACATTACTTATATTCATTTAGTTATTGACAGAACTAAAATTGACTTCTTCTCAGTATGCTGTACTATTTTGGAAATAACACTAACCTGCACAACTCTTGAATGTATGTCTAACTCAGATATTTCTCCACAAATCCAGAATCATATATTCTTCCAACTTCTTCCTGGGCATCTCTGCCAGAGTACTTGTCACTCTATTCATTTTCTGAGCACTCTACTCCCACAAGCTTCCCGAGGGCAGAACCTCATCCTTCCTCTCTATGGCACACACTTGCATAACCTAGCATTTAGTAAAGCAGAAGGCCTATAGTAGCTAAAATCTCTGGAAATTTTTCTCTTTTCCTTTACTTTACTAAGTAATAGCTTATACTGTCCTAAGTTCTTCCCATGTGCTCTCATTTAACTCTCACAACAATCCTATCAGGTGAATATATTGTCTCAATTTTATAAAAATAAAGGTAAGACGTTCTAAGACAGCAAGTAATTTGGCCAAGTTTCCAATGCTAATAATCGTGTAGCTCAGGTTGAGCCCACTCTCACAGCCATGATGAAATGTGTAGTAATACTCAATAACTGTTAATCAAATGAATAAATGCCTCTTTGGATGGTCTTTAAAAACATGTATGAATAAATGTCATTTTGTTGGGTCTTTAAAGATATATTTGTTTAATTTCTTTATTGAATTATGGGGAAGCAAACTTTCTTGTAAATTTTATTAATTCTGTTCTTAAATAAAAAGTATGATAAAATGTTACCAAGGGAAAAATGACTTTATATGGAATATTTATATTGATATAAATGCTCTGAAGATATTTATATTCCACTCATTTTTTTTTTCTTCTATGTCGCACCAGATATATTTATTGGCTATTTACAAAAACTAGGGAGGCTTCTTCCTTGAAAGTTAGGACTATATTACTAAATGTTTATGACCAAAATGTTGAGATATAGTAAATGGAAATCAATCTGCATTTTGCTTTAAAAGTATCAGATTGCTTTTCCTGGGCAAATAATGGATTACTTTCTCAAGTGTGGAAATGGTTTCCTATGGGGTTCACAACAGCAGAAATAAACTTATTAAATTTCTCTTACTATGACTCAGGAGGTGTCCACACAAAACTAAACTGAATGTTTGTCAGTCAGATAATCATCAATTTAATAGCTCACACTAGGGAAGGTACTTTTGAAATTTTATTCTAATAGAGTCGGTGATTATTTGACTCACTTTCTATCCAGGTACTAGCATTTTCTCTTCTTAGCTTCAGAAAAGATTTTTTGATATCTCACACCACATATTTTCTTAATTTTGCATACGTACATAAGAATCTGTCACTATGTATATAATTTTGCTATTTATCATCCTTTCTTAACTATGCTTTCTGGAGGAATGGAATTTTACATATCACCACTGCCCTGGAGCATTCGATGGGAGGATCAAAGCAGTCAAATTTCTCTTTTTTCTCCCACAATCTGTTTTCCCAAAGGTCTACCTAATAATAAACACTGTATATTGGGCTCTGCCCTATCTATCAGGACTCCTAAGCACACTGGTAGGTGACTAGAAAGGGAAATTGACAGGACTCAGATACTAAGGAAATAGACCCCACGCACAAATCATACACCTTGAAGAACAAGAGCTTTCAAGTTGAACACACATTGGTTCAAATCCTTCACTGTCACTTATAATTTAGGCAATTTAATAAACCTCTCAGAGAAATAGTTTATTTTTTTGGTAAAACAGGGATAATGCCCACCAACATAGCTTTGTGAATATTGAATTTCATGTGTAATCATATAAATATTATATTACATATAATTTATTACTGATTATTATAATATTACATATAGTTAATATATGATATGATATATACTATGCCATGTCATATCATATATCATATCATACCATATATTAAAACTGCCTATTGCATGGTAGATATGCAAAATATATAAATGCTCAAAAATAACTACCATTACTTCCAAGTTATAAGTTGGGATAAGCATAAGAGACTTTTATAGTTTGAATGTAGGTTGGCTACAACAGATCAGCTAGCAATGGAACTAACAGATCCAAAGTCAAAGAAGGCAAGTTTTTAATCAAATGTTCAATTACTGATTAGAATTTTTTTTTTTTCTGTGAGGAAGATCAGCCCTGACCTAACATCAATGCCAATCCTCCTCTTTTTGCTGAGGAAGACTGGCCCTGAGCTAACATCCGTGCCGATCTTCCTCCATTTTATATGGGACACTGCCACAGCATGGCCTGACAAGCCGTGCATCAGTGTGTGCCTGGGATCTGAACCCAGGCTGCCAGCAGCGGAGCGTGTACACTTAACCACTATGCCACAGGGCAGGTCCCTGATTATAATTTAAACCACAGTTGAGTAATAAAAGTTAGCTGTAATGTGTTGTTAATAATAAGCAAAATTTTGGCTTTTAATATTTTAGTTTATATAGTTTTTGTTTTGTTTTGTTGGTGGCAGGATTAACTAGTGGACAACAAACAAGATTTGAGTGGCTCTCCCCGGTCTACAAGGCACAGAAGCACACAGAAATGAGGCCACTTGAAGGGCAATTTTATCAGAGATGATGAGACAGTGAGGATCATAAAACCTTTGAACCAAAGGAATGTATGTTCACTAGTATGAATGACAGATCATGAATTTTGCATACAACAGATCAATAATCTAGTCCCTCACCTATAATATTGCTATATTAGTGGAATCAGACTATTTTGATATTGATTACAAAATGTAATAAAAGTAATCATTTTTCAAGCAAAAATATAAAAATCAACAACTCTTGCCCTCAAAATCAAATCTCTCTGATCTTAAAAGGTGATTTAAACAAAGCACCCAAATGGTTAAATTACTTTTGCAAGGTCACACAGCTAATTAGTCATGGATCAAAGATTATATTGATATAAATGCTAGAATCATCATAGATTTAACTGGTGCTAAACTTTATGCCTTTTGCTTTGTTAGATTTATATTATATTGTTAATGTTTATATCAATGTTAATAAAAGGCTTGTAACATTTATATTCTTAGTTAAGAAAAAACAGTTTTGGACATTTCTGAATAGCAAAGATTTTAAAATATTAAATAATTTGTTTCTAGAAATAATTTTAATGTTCTTTTTTCTTTTTTAGAAAATAAAGATGATTCGTCTTAATTACTTTCACTCTTGTGAAAATGAATAACTATACTAAATCTAATTCTCAAATCAAAGAAAAACATTTGTAGCATCTGGCATAGTAATTAGTAAGCAAATAATGAATTGCCACATTTGCATCAAATATATTAAAAGATACAGCTGTATTCTATTTCACTGAAGGCTTTAGGGATTCTGAGATGACTGCTCACATTATTCTAAATTATATAGCAGATGGATATTGTGATGAACCACCCACATCGTTGTTCAGTTCAGAGGCACTGATATCCCCAGCAGTCAAGAGTGTTCACTACAGATGGCTCAAAAGTTGAGATCCTCTTCAGGACTTACCTTCAGTCAAAGGGGCTGCCTTGCCCAAGCTTATGCACCCTTTTAGAGATAATCTACATCCAATAACTTATTGATGCTGAGATACAATGGCTTGGCACCTTTTCCTCAATTCAGAACAACTCTGAAGGGTCACCTCAGCTTCAGAACTCCTCATGGTATCAGACAACGCCTCTGATGCAACTACCTTGTGGTTCAGCTCCTTCTGCCTCATCCTACTTCTCTCATTCCTTTATAATATGTTTCTGAGAGAACTCTTCAGGTAACCTCCTGCATGCAAGTATACATCTCAGAATCTGATTCCTGGGAAACCTGACATAAGGTAGCTTGTATCAGGAATACTCCTAAAAGACAGGCACGAAAATGGGATTTTGAAGATGGAACACCCGCTGGAAATGAGGATTCTATTACTGACGGTAGCTGACAGCTCCTAGCACCCTATAGTGGTGCAATTTTTAAAAATTTTATTGATGACAAACTGGGATCAGATATAAATGAAAAGGATTGCCCTTGGCTATTGCAATACCTCATATGACTGTTTAAAAAAATGAAAAGTCAACGGCTCATATTAAGTGAAGTCTACTTACCAGAAAGCTATGGCAGATAATGGAAGATAGAATGAAAAAGCCCATAAAAGTGAGCATAGTAGGAGGCCAGAACACACAAGAACCACCTATTTCTGTGGGAGAACTGAGAGGAGACTCCTTTAACTAAACCAATAAGGGAATGCACTAGCAAGAAGATTGCCTTCATCATTGAGGGGGATTCTCCTCTTGAGGCCAGGACTGTTGGTAATATTAGGCTCCCTGACAGCAATAAGGACGATAGAAATCTGGAATAATAGAGTCAAGTGGCAGCTTTTAACTATCAGAAGCAAAGTGGATGCAATTATCATTATCAATGGCAAGTAGTAGATCAAAAAGGCCTGACTCACAGAGACTAGACAGATAGCTAACAGAATACAGTGGTACCAGGAGCAAGATAAGGGAGTCCAACAAATGTAGGGCTTAATTTATAAACCAAAAGAAATCATCATGGGTGCTCAGAAGGCAGAAGGCAACCATCCCAATAAAAAGTCATAATCCCTTGCCCAATTTGTGGACTTGAGTCAAAGATCAGATCCAGAATCCATTATCAAAGAAGAGATTGTGTTGCATCCACCCTCTAACATAACTCCTAATGATCACTTAATAGTTCTAAGAGCATTTTGTAGATTCTTTGAGATTTTCTACGTGGGAAATCATGTCGTCTGAGAATATAGATAGTTTTATTTCTTCCCTGTTACTTTCTTATGTCTTTATTTTCTTTTTCTTACCTTATTATACTGGCTAGGATCTTCAGTGTGATGTTGAATAGAAGTAGTGAGAGTTGACGTCCTTATCTTGTTCCTGATCTTAGGGGAAAGCTTTCAGTTTTTAACCATTAAGTAAGATGTTGGCTTTAGATATTTCTGTAGATGCCATTTTTCAGGCTGAGTTAGTTTCCTTCTATTCCTAGTTTCCTGAGAATTTTTATCATGAATAGATGTTAAAGCGATATCCATGTGCAAAAAATAAAACTTGATCATACCTTACTCTTTATACAAACAATAAATAAAAATAGACAGTAGACTTAAATGAAAACCTAAAACTATAAAATTTCTAGAAGAAAATATAGAAAAAATTCTTTATGACCTTGGGTTGGGCAAAGATTACTTAGATGAAGCACCAAAAGCAGGGTCTATAGAAGAAAAGATGATGAAATAGACTTCATCAAAATTAATAATTTCTGCTCTTTGAAAGACTAAGAGAATACAAATACAAGCCATTGTCTGGAAAAAAGTATTTCAAATCACATGTCTGATAAAATACTTATAAAAATATATAAATAATCATCAAAGCATATTCACAAGAAAGCAACCTGATAATAAAATGGGCAAAAGATTTGAACAATTTACTAAATAAGATATACAGATGGCAAATTAGCACATGCAAAGAAGCTCAACATCATTAGTCATTAGGTAAATACAAATTAAACACAGTGAGATACTACTGTATAACTATTGGAATAGCTAAGATTTTTAAAAAATTGACAGTACCAAATGCTGAAGAGGATGCAAAGTTTCTGGAACTCTCATATGTTGCTGGTATGAATGTAAAATGCAACAGCCATTTTTGAAAACATTTTGGTATTTTTTATGAAGTTAGCAAGAACTTACCATATGACTCAGTAATCTAGGTCATAGATATTTACCCAAGTGAAAAGTGAAAAGTAAATCTATATTCATCAAAACCCATTATGTAAATGTTTTTAGTGACCTTATTTGTAAACTTCAAGAACTGGAAACAATCCAAATATCCCTTAACTGGAGAAAAAATAAACTGTACATAATCATACAATGCAATAGTACTTAGCAATAAAAAGGGAACAGGCTATGATACACTCAAAAACTGAGATGAATCAGAAATGCATTATGCTAAGTGAAATGAGCCAGTCTTAAAAATTACATAGTACATGATTCCATTTATATGACATTCTGGAAAGCAAACTATAAGGAGAGAGCATTATAATGGCTGACAGAAGCAAGGGAGGAGAGGGTTGGGATGACTACAAAGGGACACAAGAGAATTTGGGAGGATAATGGAACTGTTCTGCATCTTTTTGTGGTGGAGTTCACCTGACTATACATGTTTATTGCAACTCACAGAACTGTACGCTGAAAAAATAAAATTTACTACATGTAAATTATACCTTAATTTAAAAGTCTAACCTGAGCCTCTGAAATCAGAAACAACAATTAGCTGAGAGGTTTTTAAATTACTGAGAATAAATGCACTATCTAAATTGAAAAATTATGGCAGTCATTCAAGAATGCACCATTTGGAAGAGAAATCTTGTTTGAACATTGTATGAGTTTGCTAGGGCTGCCTCAACAAAGTACTACAGGCTGGGTGGCTTAAACAACAGAAATTTTTTTTTTCACAATTCTGCAGGCTAGAAGTCTGAGATTGAGGTGTTGGCAGGATTGTTTATTCTGAGTCATCTCTCCTTGGCTTGTTAGATAGTCACTTTCTTCCTGTATCTTCACATTATCATCCCTCTCTACATTTCTGTGTTCAAATTTCTTCTTTTTATAAGGACATCGGTCATATTGAATTGGAGCCCACCCTAATGACCTCATTTTAACTTAATTACCTCTTTAAAGACCCTATCTGCAAATACCGTCACATTTTGAGGTACTGGGAGTTAGGACTTCAACATATGAATTTTGGGAGGTGCACAATTGATTCAGCCCATAACAAACATTAATTTTTCAATTATCTGTATTATGAACATTATGTAAAATAATACTAAATAGTAATTAAAGATTAAATGTATGAAATATTAATGTGTTACTTCCTAATGTCCAAATATCCCAATTTAAATGCCAACTTAAGGGACTGGCATTCTTTATCTGATGATGGTTTTATTATACATACAAGTATTTTCCAGATCACTTTACTTCTCTGTTGGACTTGAAGGCAAGTCACAATGCAGCTAATAATTGACAACATCATTATTGGGACTCCAAGTCATCCATCATCAAAACTTTCCTCTCTTCCTGAGAGAACCCAAGTAGGTCATATTTTATCATGAGTTTCTCGGAATTCATTGTTTCTGGTGTCTTTCTGTTTGATTGTCACTTTGTCGTATGGTGAGCTAGTGCTGTCCCTGGTTTGCAGATGGCCATCTTCTTGTTGTACCCTCACATGGCAAAGAGACAAGCAGCATGCTCTCTCCTGCCTCTCCTTAAAAGGGCACTAATCCCATTCATGACAGCTCCACCCTCATGACCTAATCACCTCCCAAAGGCCCCATCTGCAAATATCATGGCACTGGGGACTAGGGTTTTAACATATGAATTTCAGGTGGACACACGTGCAGTCCACAGCATGTTCCGAGGGCACCACTACTTCACTTCCAGTTTTGCTTCTCTGACCCATTCTCTTCCTGCTGTCCACAGGCACCACTCCTGGGTGTCACAGTGTCCGGTCCCTCAGAATCAGACAACAGGGAATTTTTTACATTGAAATTTTAGCAAGAAGACCACTGGTTTAAAACAAGGTTTTTTTTGGTCTCAAGGTTTTATTTTTTTTAAGAATACATACATCTATTTCTCCATATCATTATGAGTTCTTGCCTAAAGCCAGGGAAATAGTATTCATGACGTGTTAAATTAATGCTGTGCTCTGAATTTTTGTGTAGATTGCACACAAAAGTGTGTATGTCTGTAGTTTCATTCATTTTACATTATATCCTTCCCTCAGAGTCAAATAATTAAGGTAATTTTCAAATAGAATAATTTTTACAAAATGTTTGGCAGGAACTCTGACATTCAAATCTATTTAACTACAAATTGTTACTTTGTTGATCCCTAGGATGTAAAACCAATTTCCTTTTAAAATCTGCATATCGCTCTGGAAGCATAAGTATAAAATAATGCCATAGGCAAGATCTTGAGGCAAATGAAATATTTCTCTAAGTGAATGCAAATGAATTCGTGAAAAGGGTAGCATTTGCACCAGGAAATCATAGCTGAGGCCATCTCTTTTCCCATGGGAAATTTCTTAATGGCCCATTAGCTATTCAGAGAATAATCTTTTTCAAAGCCTGATAATATCTATAAGTATAGATACCCTCTCCCTAAGAAAAATTTATGAAGAATTTAAAAAATAAAAATGTGTTTCTTCTTTTTGGAGATAATATTACTTAAATTGTCGTCTAAATCAGGGTTTCTCAACTGCACCATTATTGCCAGTTTGGACTAGATCGTTCTTTGTTGACGGATGGTGGAGGCTTTCCTGTATGTTGCAAGATGTTTATCAGCATCCTTGGTCTCTACCCACTAGACACTAGTAACAGATCCCTTTACTCCAGTTGTGACAATTAAAAATATCTCCTGACATTACCAAATGTCCCCTAGGGTACAAAATTGCCCCCAGTTGAGAACCACTGATTTAAATGTATAAGTCTGTCCTATTCTGCTCACATTATACCAAGAGTATTTTCAAACTGCGACAGTCAATTTCCATTTTCTGGAAGTTTGTAGGATTTCTGGATGCTGAAATGGTAAATGGACTTTAAATGAAGTAATGCAAGTAGTCATTGAAAGAAGCGGCCATTATTAGGTAGAGATTCTCTAGGGACAAAATAATAAATTTCTTCAGTTAGTAGAAGTGAGATACTTGACATAAGGATTTATCTTTTCTATGCAGACTCAGAGGCTGAATTAGAAACGTGAGTGGAGGTTACAGTGAAAAAGATTATAACTGAATAGAATAATTTAAATAATTAATGCCTTGCTAGCATGGTATTTTAATTTTTATTACTTCAGTTATTACTGAAGCTACACATTTCTAAGATCTATTGATCATATATTATCTCATATTGTAAGTTAACAGTTTATGTTCTTTGTAAATCTTTCTACTGTGGCATTTGTATTTTCTTACTAATTTGTAAGAGCCTTTGTATAGGAAGGCTATAAACTTTTGCCTGATATATGTAGCACATATATTATTACTATATTTTTAAAATCTTTAATTTCACTTTTGGTATTTTGATATAACGCTCTCCTTAAAAATGTGTGTACTCCAAACCATTAATTTGTTGCTGTTATTTCTCCATTTGCTTTTGTGTGTAGAAGCTCTTTCCCATAATTAGAAAAATAAACACTCATCTATATATTTCTTGAGTCTATTTGTTTTTAATTTGTGCAATAATTTTTAAATTCTGTCTGTAAATTCTGAAGGACTTTTAATGTCAGGCTAATGAATCTTGGAAAAAGAGAAAAAACAATGTAACAATGTTAGATTGTCAGTAAATTAATTGAAAGTTTGCTGAGTGCCCTCAGCATGCCTGACACAGTGCTGGCTGGTTTATAGATTATGTCATAAGCGATTTTATTTAATACGACATCACTATTAACATGGTATCATTTTGCTTGGTTTATAGATGAGGAAATTGAAGGCCACAAAGTGTAATAGTCTGATCAATGACACAGTTGGTAAGTGGTGGGGCAGAAATCTAAAGCAGCTCTGTCTGACCTGAAGCTCATCTTCTTTCCATTACAGCAATATTCTACAAACAATAGGGAGTCTCTTGGACTTTTGAGTGGAAAACTGTGCTTTGAGAAAATCAATTTAACAGTAGCTGACATGGGAAATTTTTTTAAAAAAGGAGAGTCTGGAGGCTATTGCAGTAGATGGATCAAGTCAAGGATAATGAAATCCCTGTATCTGAATGAAAGTAATAGCTAGAAACTATAGAGAAAGAAATAGAGAAAAGATATTATAGAAAAAGAATTGATGGCACAGGATAACTGACTGAATGGTGGGGAAAGAAAACAGGTGTGTTAGAGATGATTAGGAACTTTCTGACAAGCCAACTTGAAAGACTATCTGAGCAGTTTTTCAAACATGAAGTTTTTCTGAGGAAGATGGTAAGGTCAGTTTTGGACATCCTGAGGTGCCAAATGAAGAGGGAGGGCCCTAGGCGATGGTTTAAAGTGTGAGATTGCATCTTGGGACAGAAAAAAAAAGGTTAGAATTGAGTTATAGATGCAGGAATCATCTGCACTGATATAATGGAGACCATGAGTTTGCCGAGGATAAGAGTTGAAATTTGAAGAATCATGGACAGATTCTTGGGGAAAGTTTATGTTTAAGTGGTGGGAATAAGAAAAGAATCTAGATGCAAAAATAGAGCAGGGAGTATAAAAATAGAAAGGGAAATCAAGACTTTTTATAACAAGAAAATAATCCTCAGTTGCAAACACTGAAAATTTTTTTAAATAGCATATGGCATACACTGTTAGCATTGTACCCATATCCCCTCACACTAACCAGATTAGCACACGGTTGCCCAAATTCCAACTCCCAGCACCTGTATTATTTTGCCTGAGAGCTTTCTCTGGTCACCAGAACCTGCTATCCTTGCTCACACCACAGGTTAATGGTGTCAGAGAATTTCCTCTCAATCCCAGCAACCCTCAACAAATTGACGTGACTTAGTGTATAAGTACTCCAGCTCCCTTGTCCGTTGAGCTGAATAACTCTGAGGCACATCTACATGGGCTATGCCAGTTCCCTGGCATGCTTAAGTTATTCTCAGGGGAAACTTACCTGATAACAAGGCTTTATTGTCTTCTCTTTTATCATTGCTTAAGTAGTGTTTCCCGGAATCATATATGAAATAAACCTCTTGTGCTCTTAAACTCAACTCTGCCTCAGGATCTTCTTCTGGAAGAACCCAAATGAAAGCAGAACATGAAGAGTGATAAAGAATGTTGGTCTTAGGGACAGAGAAGTCATTGCTGACTTCAGGGACAGCCTTCACAAGTGAATGGCAAATAAGTTGGGTACAATAAGAAAACCAAGAATGAGAGAGTACTTGGAGATGCCAGGTAATTTGAGGTGATGTAGAGGGAAGTTGAGAGAAGGATTTGATCTTGGTCTGAGCCTAGAGTGAGTTTGAGCCTTGCTCCTCTGCCTAGAATAAGGCGAAGGGGGATTTTGAGGATCTGAGAAGAGTAGATGAATTTTGGAATAGCTGTGGCAGATAATATAAGTCATCAACCACGGTTAAAAATATTTTAAGATACTGTCAGGTAAGGAAAAAAGCATTTTTATTTTTCAGTCAGAAAGACCTGCATGAGAATTCTGGCCTTACGTCACTAACTGTGTGAACATGTGCAGAATATTTAACCACTCTGGCCTCATCTGTGAAATGGAGATAATAAGATTCATCAATCAAGGATCTGTGGATTAAATGCAACACGCAAAGCTGCCTGACACATAGTAAATAATTAACAAATGCGAGCTGTTACTCTAGCTGAGGGACAAAAGGAATCCAGTTGAAATTTGATTGCATGAGTTCAGAGTGGCAATATTCAGCTTGGTGTTGTGTACCTTAAAAAAAAATCAGAATGTTCGTCTCTATTACAGAAATCTTGAGATAAGAAACACCTATTTTTCCAAGTTTTTCCTTTCCCAGGAGTGCTAAGACTTACAGGTCCTATTTTGATAACCTACTACATTTGTCTGGACACGTACTTAAAAAGGTAACAGAAATAATGGTTACTTCAGCTTCAGCTCTGTGGATGTTTTACATGGGTATTATTTTTCAGACAATGAATGGTATCTGATTATTCCGGGAATATCAGGCTTGACCTGAGGTTTCCTTCTCAGCTTTTATTTACAAATCGAAACAATGTACTAAGTAACAAGCTGAAAAGAATTTTTCAAGCACGTTGTTATGTCCCCAAAAGAAGAAGCAACATCTTCGAGTGAACTTCCTTGTTTTTGTACAAATTCTAATTTATTTTTATTTCTAATTTATATTTTTCTCTCTTAAAAGCAGATTTGCCTTTACATACTTTAAAATTCTTTTTATTATTAAAGTTCGTTAGACGTGGTGTTCCAGCAGAAAACACTGTTTTATATTATTTCTATAGCTATGAATCCCGTGAGTTTTCTGTACACTGTATCTCCCAAACAGCATGGAAGGGAAATATTCACATGATCATTATACTTCAAAGTTTGTGGGGTCAATTACTCTTAGCAGATACTGGCAAGGAGGAAACCAATGTTTGACTGTCAACTATGATGCTTTTGGCCTTTGCATATGAATATTCTGGTCTTCTACTTTCAGACTCACAAGTTTCTTATCTTTACAAATCCCGATTAAAGTAAATTTCAACACAGAAAAAAATTAAAATGTTATCAGAAAACATTTCAACTGTGTTGAATTATATATAAACATTATGTAAAGAAAGCTCTTCTTTTGGCAATCATAATAGAATATGGATTTATACCCTTGTATTGATTTAAATTATTCAACATTGACCTGTTGAAACTTACCATTTCATATGTTCTATATTGGACACAAAAGTTACAGAAATGAAAAACGCATAATGCCTTCTCTCAAGGATTTAACCATCCAGGGAGGCTGTTAACCAGTCCACTTCCCTTTTATGAATATAAATTATAAAAATGGGTTTTCTTTAGTCAGGAATTCAGTCAGCATTGAAAATATTTTTTTTCTTCCTCTGATTCTGTGAAATCCAGAATTTTGACACCAATCTAAGTCCTGGACTTAGCCATCATCATGGGTAGCCCAGACTACTAAAATAATCTCCTAATTGATATCTCCACTGGAATAATTCTAGACATCTTAGTGTTCTCTCCAAAACCTTCTCCTATCCAAGATTGTCCCATTTAATTCAACAATGTACACAGGCCCAACACTGAGGAATCATCCTTTATTCCTTTCTTAACACGTCTAATCCAATACATCAGCAAGTCTGCCAGTTCTAACCACTTCTCATTATTCCTGCCATTTATGTAATCCAAACACTCACCTTGGCTAATACAATAGCTTCACAACTGATCTCTTTGTTTTCACTCTCACCCCTATTTCCACTCCACCAGCATAACTTTTAAATCACGTAAGTCAGTCACATCCCACAAAATATGCTCATATAGCATTTACCATACCCTCCCCGATCTCCAACCTGCTTCAAACACTCCAGTGGCTTCTATTCCAATTAGAATAAAATTTAAACTCCTTACAACATCTCATAATCTATGACCTCACCCATCTCTTAATGTCCTCTCCTTTCACTCTTCCATTTGCTCATTCTGCCAGTCGGGTCTTCCCCCTTTCTTAAGAAGGCTGTTGATTTTCTTCTTTTCTAATATAGGTTTCAGCTGTAATTTTTCCTCTAAGCACTGCTTTAGCTGAATCCCACAGGTTTTGGTGTGTTTTGTTTTTATTTACAATCATCTTCACATATTTTCTAATTTTCCTTGTGATTTCTTATTTGACCCATTGGCTATTTAGGAGACTAATTGTCTAATTTCCACATATTGGTGACTTTCCTAAATTTTCTTCTGTTAGTGATTCTAACCTCATTCTATTATGGTCATTTACTTTGTATGATTTCAACACTTTTAAATTTATTGAGACTTGTTTTATGGGCTAATAGCTAGTCTGTACTGGAGTATGTGCACTTGTAAAGAATGTGTATTCTACTTTGTTGGATGGAATATTCTATAGATGTCTATGAAGTCTAGTGGTTTATATGTTGTTCAAGTCATATGTTTTCTTGTGTATCTTCTTTCTTGTTCTATTCACTAGCGAAAGTAGGGTATTGAGTCTCAGCTATTATTCTTAAATTTTCTATTCCTCCTTTTAATTCTGTTAGTTTTTGCTTTGCTCTTTGGTTAGTAATAATTTTTGTCTTAAAGTTTACTTTGTCTGATACTACTTTGATATTAGTTTAGCTGCTCTAGCTTTCTTTTGGTTACTGCTTATATGGTACATGCCTTTTTTTTTATCCTTTTACTTTTAATCCATATATGTCTTTGAAGTGGGATCATTTTTTTTTTAATCCATTCTGTCAATCTCTGCCTTTTGCTTGGAATGCGTAATACAGTTTTATTTAATGTAGTTACTGATAAGGTAAGATTTACGTCTGCCAAATCTCGTATTTGATGTTTGTTTTCTATTTACTCACATCTTATTGTTGTTGTTGTTTTTCTATTTCTCCATATTATCTACTTTTTTGATAAATATTTTCAGATGTACAACTTTAATCCCTTGACATTTCTTTTACTATGTGTTTTTGAGCTATTTTCTTAGTAGTTGCTCTGGGGAATACAATTAAAATCACAATTTATAACAATCTAGTTTGGATGAAAACCAACTAATTTCAATAGTATACAAAAACTTTGCTCCTATGTAGTTCCATTCCCTCCTCATTTCTTTCTGTTCTTGTCATACAAATTACATTGCATATCCACGAATATCTATTTATAATTAATACTTTATGCAGTTGTTTTTACCTAGATAGAAGAGTAAACGAGTTAGGAACAAAAATATATTTACCCTATCTTTTACATTTTCCTATGTAGTTGCTTCTTTACTGGTGCTCTTTATTTCTTCATGTCAGTTTGAAGTACTATAGTGTTTCCTTTCATTTCAGCCTGAAGGACTCCCTTCAGTATTTCTTATAAGTAAGGTAAGCTAGTGACAAATTATCTTTTTTTCTTAATCTGGGAATGTCTTAATTTCTCCTTCATTTTTGAAGAGTAATTTTGCTAGATATAAAATTCTTGATTGACAGTCTTTTTCTTTCAACCCTTTGAATATGTCATCCTATTGCCTTCTGAATTCCAGCTTTCTGATGAGAAACCATCTATTAATCTTATTGGGCATCTCTTCATGTGATGAGTCACTTCTCCCTTGCTGCTTACAGGAACTTCTCTTTGTCTTTGTCTTTTAACAGTTGGATTTTGATATATCTATGTGTTGATGTCTTTGAGTTTATCCTCATTGGTGCTTATTAAGCTTTTTAAGTGTGTAGATTAATGTTTATCAACAAATTTGAGATGTTTTTGCCATTAATTCTTCAAATACTCGTTCTGCCCTTCTCTCTTTTCTCTCCTTCTGAGACTCACAATATGCATGTTGATATCCACAGGTCTCTGAGCCTCTGTTCATTTTTCTTCATTTTTTTTCCCTTCTGTTCCTCAGGGTGAATAATCTCAATTGACCTATTTTCAAGTTCACTGGTATTTTCTTCTTCCAGCTTAAATCTGCTATTGAGTCCCTCCAGTGCACTTTCAATTTAGATATTGTATATTTAAACACCTAGATTTCTATTTGTTTTTTAAAAATAATTTCTATTTCCTTATTGATAGTATCTATTTGGTGAGACATTGTTCTCATACTTTCTTTTAATTGTTTGGACATGGTTTCTTTTACATCTTTATATTTAAAGCAGCTGATTTAATGTCTTTGTCCAGTGAACACAAAAAATGTGCTTCCTCAGGATCTCAGGGACAGTTTTTATTGATTGCTTTTTTGTTCCTGTATATGTGCCTAACTTTCATGTTTCTTTGTATGTTATAAATTTTTGTAGAAAACTGAACATTTTAAATAATACAGTGTAGCAACTCTAGAAATCAGATTCCTTTTATTTTTTATTTTATTTTATTATTTACTTTAAAGTCAGTATTCATTGTCATGTGTACCCACTGAAGACTCTGCTTGGTTATTTAGTTATCAGCTAATGATAGGACAGAGATTTCCTTAAACACCTTCCTTAAATGTTGTGGCCTGAGTGTATGTTGTGGCCTGCATTCAATGTTCAAGCAGTCAATTTAGGACTATAACTTAATCTTCATAGCCTGTTTTCCCAGGGTCTCATAGTCATCCAGAGGTGAGAGCTTAGGGACTTCAAGTCTTTCCTGGGCACCTGCACAGCCCCATGTATATGTGTGCCTTCTAGATTCCCAGGAATATATTTTCACTCTTTTAAACCCACTATGAACATCTCATCCATCAGATTTTCATTTTTAATTTGCTGGTTGGCTCGTTTACACCATCTGTTACTGGTGCCACAGGCAGCTGCAATGTTAAAAAATTGCTACTAACTGTTTTCCACAAATGCCTAAAGGGAAAGGTTGTTCACCCTGAGTGAGGTCTGAATTAGGTCAAATAGAGACCTACCGTATAAATGCAATTTTCCAGGGCACTGCAGACAGGTCAAATAATGACAATTCTCTGGAAGTGGGACTTTGGAGAAACTCCAGTCCTATTCTGTCCTCTCTGATTGAGGCAAGGCTGCTTCTTTTCACTGTGATTGTGCAGCTGTGGTTTCCAAGACTACTACAGAGCTGGAGAGAGGGAAATAGGAACAGGACAAGTTACAAACACCATATAGTTTGCTGTACTCAGCTAGATTTAGCATTTACCTTGAATAAATGGTACTGAACTATTGCAAGCTTTTGAATAACTTCCAGAGTTCTAAAAAAGTTGATTTTGACAATTTTTGCCAGTGTTTTCATTAAGTGAATAGACTAATTTTGAGTCCCATCTTAACACAAAGAAATTACAGTAAGTTTGTTTTCTTACTTTCTTTTGTTTTGAACAGAAAGACGTGTATGGTGATCTATAAATGTTTTGACATTGTCCATCTCAGACACATTAAACCATCATTAATATGTTTGAGCAAAAGGAGAAAAAATTTCAGGCCTATGAAAAGTTCTAAAAGAGAGGAATATATCTCTGTAATCAGAGTAAATTTGCCCCAGTGAAAGAGAGAACATACATTAATTGAAAGAAATTTTTAAAAACATGAGTGTAATAAAAAAGAGGTCAAAGTGTTCCAACAAATAGCTGATGATAAATGGTATTAGAAAACTGCTGAGAGGTACAGCGTTCGTAGTTGTCCAAGGACACATTGTTACATGAGATCCTTTACTTGTTCTACTTTCTCTGGACATACATGCATTATCCTCATTTATAGCTTTTTAAGTTAATTTGTACAATAACTAAATCCAGGAAGCACAAAGATGAAGACTGGAATAGGCACTGTTGATGTTTAAATCTCTTCACTTGGGTAAATCTCTTCACTACAAATTCTGGTACTTAAGAGCACAGATTTTAGAAAAATACAAATCTAAATTCAAATCCTACTTCCCGTACTTAATAGTTCTGTGACATTAAACAAGTTACTTATCATTTGGAAACCTCGCTTTCCCCCTGCATAATATGTAGAGTTTATGAGAAATAAACTAAATAATGTACGTAAGGCTCTTAGCTCAGTTCTTAGCTTATAGTGAGTGCTAAATAAACAGCAACTATGATTAGTGTATGGTTCATATTAAATGTGCATATAAATGAGGAGTTCTCTTAATTCAGCAGTTTTTAATAATAACGTAATTTTAAATAACGTCCAGTCTACATGTGAATGTGAACCATATATAATTTGATCAATAATTAATGTATATAATATAATTAACATATGTATATAATAATATATGTATATATGTTAATATGTATAATGTATATAATACAATTAATAAGTGAATGTTATGAAAATATGGTTCTATTATTCCTAATTCCCTGTGTCATTGGAGAAAACAATCCAGAGTTGCTTAAAATGGAGGTTGAATAATTCTGTTCATTATCTTTTATTTTATTTATTTATTCATTTTTCCCCCAAAGCCCCAGTGGATAGTTGTATGTCATAGCTGCACATCCTTCTAGTTGCTGTATGTGGGACACGGCCTCAGCATGGCCGGAGAAGCAGTGCGTCAGTGCGCACCCGGGATCCGAACCCCAGGCGGCCAGTAGCGGAGTGTGCACACTCAACCGCTAAGCCACGGGGCTGGCCCTCTGTTCATTATCTTGTTGTTTTATTGCTCTTGTTTCACGTCCCCATGATAAGTCTGAATTGTTTTTAATATAGCATTACTTTTTTTCTTTTTATGTCACACTTATTTTTGTTTGGTATTAGAGCAAGCATACTGCTGTGGAAAAGTCTTGCCATCATTCAACTTGACTTTTGCATCAGTTATCGTTCAAACTCAAATACATAATTTACATCTGTAGCATTGTTATTGCTATAGCTATTTCTTTCCTAATTTCTATCATAGATCCATGAAATCTACATTTTCTCTTCCACGCCAAGAGCATTAATAATCATCACTACCCCTCATTAAAGAGTCTCGATTTGCTAAGCACAGTCACAGGAATAATAATAACAATGTCCATTGTTTATTGAGAAAAGTCTTATGTGTATCTCAATCTTTAAAACTAATATATCAAGGAATTACTATTCTTATTTTGTGGATGAGAATACTGATATTCAGAGAGATACATAGGTAGAAAATTGGACAGCTTCACTTTGAACTTTTCTTTCTAGTTCCAAATACATGTTCTTTCTACCTTACCGTATAGCCACTCCATATAAACACATCCAAAAAGATTTCTCTTGCAATCATGACTTACAAAAATATTCTCCAGTGATGTTGAAGTGACATTATATGTTGCTCTTAAATGTAAAAATCATTTTCAAATTAAGCGTTGACTCTAAGATCATCCTGCATTACTCAGAACTCTGTTCTCATTGATTGATTCTTGCTTCCTCCTCTAGAGCATATCTTGCACTTTCTACCACATTCCTTTGCCCACAGTATCTAAGGTTAAATATATTTAATGGTTTTAAGGTCATTAACATATAAATTATGCTATATTCCCCTCTCATGTTTTTTGTTCCATAAGTTCTCGAATCACTTCCAACCATATGTCAGTTAGTATGGTCTCTCTCTCTCTTTCACACACACACACACACACACACACACACTCATGTACACCACACACATACATACATGAAATGCTACTAACAAATGACCCCAAAACTCAATGAGTTAAACAACATTTTATTTCCTCACAGTCTGGGGGTCAACCGAAGGTAAGCAGATTTGGTGGGACTCAGCTGGGAGGCTGTGCTGATCTCAGCTGATCGCATTCATGCATCTGGAGAAGGGCAGATGTACGTTGGGCTTTGCTGCACTTGTCTTTCTTCCTTCTTCTGCAATAGTTGGCTTGCCAGGCAACTATTCTTCTCATTGTGATAGTATGTCACAGAAGAGGGACATAATGCTGCAAGCACTTTTTAAACTTTTGCTTGTATCACTTCTACTAAAATTTTGTTGGATGAAGCAAGTCACATAGCTGAGTCCATGGAAGTAGGAGGAGAGAGAGAGGATAATTTTGGACAAGATTTAATCTACCACCAGCCAAAAATACATTATCTATCTCTAAAAGGTACCTTAAATTTTGGGCTGAGTCTTAGGCAAAAATGTGGACTGCTATAGGAGGCATTATATCTCTTACATCTGGATGACACCTAACATACAAATCTATTCTGGAGCCAATTAATCCTTGTCATAGTCCAGGAAGAGGCATTACCACAAAATGTATCATCAGCCTCATCTATCAAGAGAGAAATAATGTTCAGATAGTTAGGTCTTCCTTTCTGTAAGTAATGATGATAGAAGATATGGATAGCTTATTAGCATAGCCTTCTTATTTGTTTACCACACGAACAAATAGGCCATCTCTCTCCAGCCCACACTTTCTGCGTGGGTCTGATATAAAGAGTGATTAATTCCTTAAGAACACATGAATGGGCTAAAGATAACTGAAATTGTCAGTCATCAAATTACTCAGGTTGGTGCAGAAGTGCTTCTTTAACAGCGTGGAAGGTGTTTCCTAATAATATTATGTTTTCTGTCCCCAAATAATTCTCACTTTTTTATGTTCTGCCTTATTATAAGGAACTACAAAAAGGAAAAAAAAATAAGGCAAGATGGTGAATTAATAGAAAATTTGTGGTGATAATTTGTCTTAAGATATAGTTTTAAGTCATTGTGTTTATAAAACAGATAAGGCAGAAGCTTTTCCTTTTGAGATATTTATATGAATCTAATTTTCTACATTTATTTGGCCTAAAATTAGAGACTATGTTTTTACAAGGTCAACAGTTATTGATAGTAAATTCTTAGGATTATATAATACTAAAATCATTCAATTATTTCTATATTCCTAGATGTGTATACATTCATCTTCAAAGCATGTACGTACAGATTTTATAACTCACTTAACAGTTTTACATCTCTTTCCATTTGCCAAATATGTCAAAAACAGATATACCAAAAACATAACCATTAATAACCTTATAAACGTGTAATTTTAATAACTTTAAATAATTAGTCACTCTTCCATTTGCCAGCATCTCTTGAAAATATGTAATTATTAGGTTGATGCTATAGTAACTGTCAGTGTTACTAATGGCAACGAAGGAAAGCAATCTTGAGGTTCAGCAATAAGAAAAGACTCATAAAAAATTTGGAAAAAGACTTATAAGATTACTTCTAACAATATTATTATAAAACAATAGAAAGAACATTTGAAAACGGGCAAGTCTTGTGTCAATTTGTTAACATGATTCTAACACTAGTTTTAATTTTCCCAAAGAAAACTGTTTGAGCCAGAAGAATTACTTTAATAGGTTTTAATTTTTATCTAAATGTCATTATTTATTCATTATTTACATTATTTATATTATTTGAAGCAAGATTGTTTAACTTTTAATGGTTTATTTTATTTTTAAATGATATGTGCTTCTCCTACAGTAGAAATACATGTCATTTTGCAACAAAATAAATAAATTAATGCTGAATCCAAATTATATCTTTGATTGAAACCATGAGGTTTATTTTGAAGAACATGTAAGAAATTATTTAAATCACCAAAATTTTGCTTCTAAAATTAATTTAATGAAAACATCAAGATCCTTATTTGTTCAATTTTTAGACTATTTTATTTTATTATTTTGTGAGGAAGATCAGCCCTGAGCTAACATCCATGCCAATCCTCCTCTTTTTGCTCAGGAAGACCAGCCCTAAGCTAACATCTATTGCCAATCTTCCTCCTTTTTCCCCCCTTTTTCTCCTCAAAGCCCCAGTAGATAGTTGTGTGTCATAGTTGCACATCCTTCTAGTTGCTGTATGTGGGACGCGGCCTCAGCATGGCCGGAGAAGCGGTGCATCAGCCCGCGCCCAGGATCCGAACCCGGGCTGCCAGTCGCGGAGCTCGCGCACTTAACCGCTAAGCCTTGGGGCTGGCCCCAACTAGACTATTTTAAATATTTTTGAAACTTGAATCAGAGTACAGCAGCACTTGCCTATCAATAGGTTAAAAAGTCAATGGTGACAATCTGGTTGCTGTCATAACCACTGTGTGTGTGTGTGTGTGTGTGTGTGTGTGTGTGTCTGCGTGTGCACACAGATGAATTAGGAAAAAACAGTGCTGAAGACATATATTCATCCAATTGTATTCAATTGAATTATTTGCAAAAATGGCAAACTTGAAATTATGTATGAATCCCTGATTATCTCTGAAGATTTATTCCAAAGATTATACTATGGTGCATTCTTAAAACAAAAATTATTGTGTATACCAATGATTCTCTGTCACAAGCCCAGCAAGTCAGTTTAGGGAGTAGAAATAGCCAACTCCTTTCAGACCATCAAAGAATTTACAAAGATTGGAAAGATTTAAGATTCACTGATGTGTCACAAAAAGCTATCACTCAGGCATTGAACAAGTATCTGTTAAAAACTTCCAGATGATTTTTCACGGTAAACTGCTTAACTTCTGACACTAAAAGGAAAAAAAGGGGGGAGGGGTTACTAAAGAGGAAATACACATGAAATTCTGGAATTCTTTGATATGCTGTAAGGTGACAGTTCTTCAAAACGCAAATAATGTCATGGTCGTGAGCACAAACTATCAAAGCAGCAGTCACACGATCTTGTGCTTACTCGTAGCAGTGATTCAGAAGACCAAAACTGAGTAAGGAAGAGAGTTAAATTTTGTGATATTAAAGATTAAAATGGTCTGTAGTCATTTGGAAACAAATACTCAGCGGTAGTTGTCTTCTTAAGTGTTTATATTTAATGCAGTGCTTTGTTTTCCTCATTGAGCTTCCAGGAAATGGGTAATATCTTACAACTGATAGTGTCTATGCATTGAGGAAATACGTTACTTATACTTCAAAACGCAAAATATCAGCCTAAATTACATTTTATTTGTAAATGCTTTTTCTAAAATGATTGAAATCACATTGGCTGTCTTGAAAAGGCAGAAATTTTTCATATGATTCTGTTTGATCTATTCATTTGTATAGCAAGACTTTTACCATAGACAAGGCATAGGTACATTTTGATTGAACTTCATCTTTACTTTCTCTTATTACTGCTAATACAGTAATATATTTTCTTTTCCTACTGCTTTCTATGCATCCTTCCAGTTATAAGGCTTATAGTACTCTCTGTTACTCTATATTTCTTATTGTAGTAACAAGGCAACATTACAACTATGTATTCCAGGGTTTCTCAACTTCAGCTGCTAACGACCTTAATCGTCTGATAATTCAATGCACAGTGCAGTCCTGTGCATTGTAGGATATTTGGCAACATCTCTGGCCTCTTCTCACTAGATTTCAGTAGCAAATCCCCCTTCTTCCAGTTGTGACAACCAAAAGTATCTCCAGACATTGCCAAACGTTCTCTGGAGAGCAAAATCGCTCTGGCTGAGAACTCCTGATCTGCTGCAATGCTTAAGCAACTTGACGAACTTCACACACATATGGAACTATGATTCAGACCCAACTTTACCCATTACCTACAGTTTGTGTGATCTTGTGCCTCACTTTTATAACCTTTGAAATATAAATAATACATTTCTTATAGAATTATTATTGAATTAATTAGCATAATATACATTTTAGAATAACAATTTATGCCTTTTACAATAGAGATTTGAAAGTAGCATTTAGAGACAAAAGGAAGAGAGACCATATTAAAATGTATGTATGTATTATTATTTCAGCTCAACAATTTTGGAAATTATTTGTCATATCTTATAAAGTCGTTATCAGCATTTTTTTTCCTCCCACCTCTTGCTCTTTTCATACATTTCCTTAGACCTAATACTTTGTAGAGGTGCAGAACATTTGGTCACTTTCATTGTTATAATGCCTCATATAATTAAGGTGAATTCTTGAGTCACACCTCACATTTACTGTAATTATACCTAATTATGCCTGTTATTTTATGCTATTATTATCCATCCCAACTACTACTCTTAACTTTCAACCTCGTATATTTTTCTTCGTGCATTGGCCACTGAAATTTGTTCCTGCTTTAATAGGGAACTAGTTAGACACTGGTCAATATAACTTAAGCCTATCCAAGTTCTTATTCTTATCAGTCTTAAATATTAGTCAACCTTCGGTGGCCTGGTCTGACTCAGGTGGCATAGAAAGAATGGGAGCAGGGAGAACTATTAGGAGATGATTTCAGTAATCTATAAGAACAAGATAATGGCATCTGAGGTAATTGATGGTTTGTGGGATGTCTGTGACTTGTTAGATTGGGGAATTATGATGGTAAAGAATAGTCGGAAATGCTGAGGTATTCAATTTCGAATGAATTAAGTTTGAGGATTAAGTAGAAAGTTGAGGCCCAAATATCTAGTAGATAGTTAGACCAGATATACATAATATCTGGAACTTAGAGAATTTTTAGCCAAAGCTAAACATTTGGCAAATATGTGCACGTATGTGTGTTATGTATGTATATTTGTGTATGTGTGTATGCATATACACATGTGTGTTTATGTATATTTGTGTGTGTATGTATGCATATACACATGTGTGTGTTTATGTATGTATAGTAGTTAATGCTTTAAGGTGAATCATAAAACAATCAAATCCTCAGGCACTGGAATTATTAGTATCATGTAAGTCTTCTCAGTTAGCCCTATGAATTTTTAAAGTCTTGAATAAAAGACTGTTACTTATGAAAAAAATATCAGCCATCATATGATTGCTAATGGCAAGAAGATGACAATGTGCTCTTAGCACATATTACTACAGTTCACAGACCATGATTTTGTGACAGCTGTGTAATTTTAGTGAAATTATGAACAAAGTATTGTAGAACAAAGCATTGCAAGGTTGGAAAAAATGCTTCAAAATCAATCTCTGAACTGAAAGCCTTTATGTAATAACACAGTTGCTACTGACTAACACCTTCCTCTCTCTCTTTTTTTTTTTTTTTGCAGTAGGGGGAGCTGTCATGTATTTCCTCTCTCACATTAATTTCTAACTTCATTTATACTAACATAACTAATCAGATTGGAATGTATGACCAGAACTTATTGCTCCTCTTTTCCTACCTCTCAAAATTTACTTCTAATAGTTTAATTGAAACTTCAGATCCTTCTACAAAAGCTAAATTTACTCCAACATCATTCAGATGTTTTTCCTTCCATTGATCTTCTCAATTGATCATTGAGTTTATGAAAAAACTGACACAAATGTTTTAAATTAATACCTACGTTTAATGATCTAACATAACGAAGCTTCAAATATCAGTAGGATAATGAGTTAGCTTTTGATCAGAAGCAAAGAATATGGTACTTTAAAACATTATTTTAATTAAAGAAGATTTGTTAATTCCATGATACTTATAGCTTCCCTTTATATAACACAATTGTACAGTTGTAATTTGTGAATTCATACTATAGAAAATCTGCTAATATAAAATTACTGAATGTAGTTGTAATATACTGTATAGATAGATAGACACACACACAAGATAAACTTATAGTATTCATTGAGTGAATTATAAAAAACAATTTACTTCTAAATCTCACAGTCCCTTTGAGTCTACATTACCAGGGAGCTTTTTCCCCTTGCCCTGGATAAAACATAGGACATTTCTATGATTTTCAGTTTAATCTTAAATACCAAAAGTTCTACTGTTACTTTAACTTATTAATATGGCCTCAGTTCAGCAATGAAAAGTGCCCAGTCCCATGTCACAATGCAAACTTTGAACTTGCTTTAAAGGTAAAATTTCCCTTTCACTCAGAAGGGGCTTCTGCTAATGGAAACAGGAGAAGGTAGACAAGGTACTTCTTTTATTTTTCCTTAGTTTAAGCTTCTATCCTTCCTCTTCTTTCTGGTTCAGTTCAATTTCTCACTTTTCTGGTGATAAAGCAAGAGAATGGCAGCTGAAAAGCAGGAGGCTAAAAGTTCTTACTATACTTCACAGTGTTTGTAAGATGTCTTACTGCTTTCTGAGTCTAGTAGATGTTCTAAAGTGACAGGTTTCATGGAACATTTTTTCTCTTTTTTCCTCTCTCGCTTATTCTAAAATAGCAAATCAAAATAAATAAATAGCAAATTAATGTAATTGTATATATTATTTAATAGATATTCCATGTATAACTCTTTGCTTTACCAATAGCACTTTTTCTACCTCTTACTTTTTGTACTAGCACATTCATCTTTTACTCACTTGGAAGTGCTTGAAATTAATTCCCATTTTTTCATCCTTCTTCCTATGCCCAGAAAATGCATCTGTAAATTAGACAACAAAAAAGTTTTAACTGTTACTTCGTTAGCCCTAAATACTCTGTATAAGTGACTCCACAATTGTTTTTGGTTATGAGTCATTTTCTTAAATCCTTCATTGTTCCTGTCACTGGAAACATTTTAGTGTATTTTCTGTGAGGTGGTAATGAATTTTCTTCCTGATGGTTGCCCCATATCAACATAACAAAGAGTCTTAGTGCCAGGATCCTATCACCCCTCCAAATGGTCTTCTTGGGCAGAATTTAAAATGATTAGGAGCCAGCTCCCTCACACAGTTCATATTTGGTCAATGGAAAACACTTATGCATTCTTTTCCCCCACCATGCTCTCAGTAAACCCTACCATAATGCTATACAGTCCATTTTGCCTTCTGGATTTTTCTACTTATGAGTTAGACAGTAGTCTACTGTGTCTTCCTAATTGCGAGAGATATGTATCAAGCACTCTAATATTGAAACTCTGCTTTTTTGACTTGATGTAGAGATAAACACTTCCACTACCAGTCCCTTGGTGGAAGGAAATAGTCATCACAGTTCAAATATCTCCAAAGACTTCCTCCTCTCAGACTGTCTCCCAATTTCCATTGTATTGGCCCTTTGATTGGTAACTTTGATGTGGATGAAAGATCAAGAATAGTAAAGCAAATCCTTTACCTTCCCTTTGGAAATGTGCTTCTTGATCTGACTTGTAATCTGATATCTGGGATCTCTTATGACTTGGTGCATCACTCAATATTTCTAATTCAACATCCTGTTCCACATCTTGCACACTGAGGCAATGGCTAACTGACACCCAGGCAAGACTTGTACCTAATAACATAAGAAATTCTCTCTGCAGGATCTGAGAGAAATATTCCTCAAAATACCTCACCCTCTGAATTTAAGAAAACATCTGAACTTCTCTCATAATAATTTAAGCATCCTTTTAGTTTAAGGTAGTAAAAGCATCTGTTAAAAGATGATCATAAAAATCATCTGCAAATAATATAAAAAGTAGTTGTTACCTACAAGATCTCGCATTAGATTTAACGTGCATAATATTCATAAGTAATGAAAAGAACAATGGTTAAACTGGCTAAAGCAGTTAGAATAAATAAAATAGTTAAAGTGGTTGGAATCCAGGGCAGAACAGCCTTGACTGGGACAAGAGAGTCACGAAAACAGCCAAAGTTGGGACAATGTCTCAATCACTATAATAAGGTAGGATATCCCTCTAAAAAGCTTGGAGGTGACAACCCGCAGCATGAGGACACTCTCAGGATGGTGACACAGCAGAGACAACAATAGAAATATGATGGACATGTTGAATTTCACTAAGGCTCATCTGTACTGGCCCCAAAAGACAAGATTATAAACAAAGTTTTTCTTAGAAAATTATTTTTTTCTCATAAAATGACTTCTAACATGGACAACTCCATTATATTTAAGAAATTCTATATTAAATAACAGTATAGGAAAAAGTTAACTATTGTACTAGGGTATCTACCAGATATATATCCACTATAATGTAATATATATAATCTATTTATTTGTATCTATCTATAATATATATTTCCAAAATTCCCAAACTGAACTTATTAGGCAGTTTAGCCTAACTTTTATAATAACAACTGCAATTCCCAATGACTTAACAAAACACAGTTTATAGCTCACTCATGTGATTCTTGGGGTCTGCCTAACCCAGCTATTCGGGGACCCAGCTCCTTTCTTTTAATGACTACACCATTCCATAAGGTTATTGAACCCTCCATTGGATTAGATTGGGATCCTCTGTGTCTGATTGGCAGAGGAGGGAAGAGACAGAGTAAAGATGGCATGAAATAATTAAGGAGCTATGTCTAGAGATGGTGTACATTAATTCTATCCATATTCTGTTAGCCAAAGCTCAGTCACATGAAGATAGCCTTCCTTTGTTTCTGGGAAAAAAATGAAATTAGGCTTAGTAAACACATAGTATTACCTCTGCCATAATGAATATTGACTCTATATCTACTTGTAAAAAACAGTAAATTAATCAATAGAAAATAATTAAGGAAATTTTTGTATCTATGTTGAATAATTTTATTAAATTTTAATATAGAAGGAAAATAAAAGTGCTTTAAATTGACTTAGAAAACATCAAAGGCTTTTAATTATTCTGTTGATGTTGAAAATCCAAAAGAGTACGTTTGTAAAAATAGTCAAGATTATATCATAGTACTTCAAAAAGATGAGCTGTTAGTAAATATATGCTAAAAAATATAGACTAATTATTATAACTGCAGTATACATACCTGTAATAGAATAACAAATATTTGGATTATCTTCTACAATGATGTGAAAAAATACACCAAACTGAATGTTTATTTGCTAAGCATTCAACAGTTAAAAAAAACAGAAACGCAATATTGCACACGATAAAAGACAGATTCTTTTTTACATATACTAAAATGTGCTGATTCGAGAAATATACACTCACTTAGTTAAAACCTCTTCCACACGTTTAAGAATGGTGTGTAATAGATGAAAGAGACATTGATTTTCTAGTGGTGAAGTTGACACATTGGCTTAGTTAGTGAAGATTAGAGGTAAATAAACAAAGTTTTTTGAAGAATAGGAAGGATACATGTATATCTTTGGTTCCTGCTGAGTTGGCTAAGAGACAACATCCTTCAGATTCCTAGAGGCACTAGGGTTTGATTGAGATCATCTGTAGGGCATACCCTAATCTATTGAGTGGACCATTTGTATGACTGAATATTCAAACCTTTTGATTTCTCCGAAGTTTTAACAAAATGTTATATAATCATATACAAAGCTTTTCCCAGATACTACGTTTTTGGTAGCTATCTTTGAATTATAACAACTTTTGCCAACTGGAGAGGCAAAATTTGGTGAAATTATCAAGTCTTGGTTTGTTTTGTTTACTAGTTCTTCCTTTAATTTATCTGTCTCCTGTCAAATTTATTGTAAGCACCAAGAAGAAACCAGATGGCACCTTCAACATTTTGCTTGGAAATTTTCTTAGCTATACAAGCAAGGTTATCAATTAGATTTTCTTCTTTCCATACAACTGCAGGAGACAATTTTGCTCAACTTTCTGCCACTACATATTACAGATCCCTCATTCTCCAGTTTCCAATAACATGTTCCTTATTTCCATTTCAGTAGTCAATAGCAACATTGTCTACATTCAGATTTCTACTAATAGTATGGGAAGAGGAGTGGGAGAGGGCGAAAAGGGTAAAGAGACATGTGTATGGCGATGGATGGTGACTAGACTTTTGATGGTGAATATGATGTAGTCTATACAGAAGTTTAAATTCAACAATGTACACCTGAAATTTACATAATGTTATAAACCAATGTTACCTCAATAGAAATAAAAATAAATAAATAAATAAATAAATAGTATATTCAAAGAAATTGAGACTTTCTCTATGATGCTCCTCATCATTCTTCCAGCCTCCACACACTGCCCAGTTCCAAAATGACTGTCACATTTTTTTAATATTTATTACAGCAGCTCCCAATTCCAAGTACCAAAATCTTTGTCCTTTTCATTGCTATGTAACAAAGTACCATAATGTTAGTAGATTAAAACAATGCATGTTTATTACCTTACAGTTTCTATGGGTCAGGAGTCTGGGCACAGCTTAGCTCCAGGTATCACAAGGCTGCAATCAAGGTGTCCGCTGGGCTGCATTCTCATCTTGTGGTTCAACTGAGGAAGAAACCTCTTCCAAGCTTATTCAGGCTGATGGCAGAATTTATTTCCTTGCTTCTGTATGACTGAGGGCTTTGGCTTTTTTGCTAGTTATTGGTTGGAATATGCTTTCAGATCCTAGAGGCTGCACACCATTCTTAGAGACCACTCACAGTTCCTTGCCTTGTGGGCTTCTCTAACATTGCTGCAAGGAGAGTCTCTAGCTCCAGTCTGCTAAGATGGAATATTATGTAACATAAGTTATCACAAGAGTGACATCTCATCATTCTTCCTATGTAACAAAACTGAAACATGGGAGTGACATTCCCTCGCTTTTGCTATATTCTATTGTTATAAGCAAGTTGCAGGTCCTGCCCCTTAAGAAAGGGGATTACACAAAGGTGTAAACACCAAGAGGTAGGAATCATCAGGGAGATCACTTTAGTTTCTGCTGCCACAATATGTTTTGAATGATCAAGAGAATATGAGACATGAAGAAATCTAATAATGAAGCCAGAAAAAAACTTAAATAGACCAGTAATAAAGTTACGGGATTAGAAATATTTTTCTATTTTTCTGCATTCTATATTTTCTATTATGTGATTATATTATTTGTCTAATAAGAAGTAATTTTGTTTTAAACATTCATCAAAAGAAAAAGTACAATATTGTCACTGTACCAAAGAAAGAAGTCCTTTTATAGGTTACCACTGACCCTTAAGTTATAAATCCAAGGTGGTTTTTTTTTCCCAGTTAAATCTGTAGTGTTAACATTTTTTAAATTATTTTATTGAGGTCATATTGGTTTACAACATTGTATAAATTTCAGATGTCAGATGTATATCATTATATTTTGGCTTCTGTAAAGACTGCATTGTGTTCACCATCAAAAGTCTAGTTTCCGTCTGTCACCATACGTTTGTGCTCCTTTACCCCTTTTGCCCTTTCCTCATCATTTTCCCCTCTGATAACCATCAATCTATTCTCTTCATCTATGTTTATCTTCCACTATGAGTGAAATCATACAATATTTTTCTTCCTCTGTCTGACTTATTTTGCTTAGCATAATACCCTCAAGGTCCATCCATGTTGCGAATGGCACGATTTTGTGTTTTTTAATAGCTGAGTAGTATTCTATTGTCAAAACTGTAATGAGATATCACCTCACACCTGTCAGAATGGCTATTACAAAAAAAACAAAAAACAAGAAATAACAAGTGTTGGAAATAATTTGGAGAAAAGGGAACCCTCTACACTGCTGATGGGAAAGCAAACTAGTGCAGCCACTGTGGAAAACGGAAACAGTATGGAGATTTCTCAAAAAATTAAAAATAGAAATACCATATGATTCAGCTCTTCCACTTTTGGGTATTTATCCAAAGAACATGATACCACTAATTTGAAAAGATACATGCACCCCTGTGGTCATTGCAGCATTATTCACAATAGCCAAGACTTGGAAGCAACCCAAGTACCCATCAACGGAGGAATGCATAAAGAAGATGTGATATACATATACGATGTAGTATTAACATTTTCAACTGCTCTCTCAGTCTCTGAAATTCTTTTTCCTCCCAACTTCCTTGGTGCTATTGATTCTGATTTTCCACTCATTCTCCAAACTTCCTTATCCTAGCTAGCACCTTTCTAACCCTGACCCTCAGTGTAGGTACTCATTTAAGGCTGTATCCTTGACCGTACACCCTTCTCTCCCTGTTTATCTGCAGTGATCATATTCTCTCCATCTATTTCAACTGTCATTTCAATATAAATTATTTTTAAAATATTGTCTCCAGTAACTACATCCATCTGAAATTCCAGAACTTTTTTCATTCTATGTGAAAGTGGATTTTTTTTTTAAGCTCAATGTCATCACTGGACATTTGTACCACAGATCTTACCATCATGACAAACACCACAAAATAAACCAAAGTTAGAATGTCTATCAAATTAGCTCTTACTACTAAATTACTTCTTTTTTGTTAATGATACCACCATTGTCTCATACATTCAATAATTTTCATGTGCTAGTCTGTCTTATTTTATTTCATCATTTTATGCCTGGAACCCAGCTACTACGGAGAATACAAAAACCAGGTGAACTTTGAGCATTGCCTTAAGGGGAGAATTTGATGATTAACCAGACAGGTAACACTAAATGATAAATTCTCTGGTTATGGTATGAAAAGGATGTTAAAGAAGTACATATACATCTAACAGGAAACTAATCTGAAGGGTCAGAAGATGCCTCTAAACTCAATCCGGATGATCTTAAAAGAGATCACCCCTGAATTTGGTTTTGAAGTTTGTTAGTTTGTCAGCAAAAAGGGTATGAGAAAAGAAAGAGCTTCTCTGTCTGAAAGAATAGCATTTACAAAGACATGAAGTTGCTTAAGCATGAAACATTCTTGACTTGACTCCTACTCTTCCCTTTCTTCCCATAATCAATTTGTCACAGAGTCCTTTACTCTGACTTCAGATCATTTCCCTTACCTTTTTCGTTTCCTTTGCCACCACTTGGTTTAGACTTTCCTTAACTCTTATCTGAATTTATCTCTTGGATTTCTAACTGATCTTCCTGCCTCTCCTCTCTTTTGACTTTAATTCACCCTACACACCAAAGTCAAATAACTGTAGTTATGTTAGAAACATGAATAGAGCTTGTCACTATTCCAATTCAAGAATCATTGGATGTTGAGTCATTCTCTAAAATAAAAGAAACAAGAAAAAACTTGATACCTTGCTAAGGTAATATAATTTGATGATAGATAGCTAGCTAGACAGACAGACAGATAGATAGAGGGATAGATAGGTAAATAGATACAGATATAGAACAGAGGATTGTATCATGAAGCAAAATAAGAAGGGAAAGATTCTTCCAAAGAGCTCAGCAAAAGTGACAGAAAGAACCTGTGATTTGAAGGGATTGGGTGATCAGGTGAAAATAAGAAGAAATAAGAAAAGCAAATTCCAGACAGGGGCAAAAGCATGTCGAACATCACAGAGCCATAAATATCTTATGTGTAAAATACTTGGGAATGATGAATGACCTGCTTATGCTAGGAAAAATTGTGTGCAAATCAGAATGGTTGGAAATAATTTTCAGAGCTCCTAGAGTGAATGCTGAGCTGCTTAACTTGAAATTAAAGGTATTTGTGATGGTCTCATTGACCATTTAATTATCTCTTCCTACTTCTTTATGTACCCTGTTGTATTAGTCATGGTTATCCAGAGAAACAGAATATGTATATGTATGTACATACATATGCACATTCTATTGTACAGCAGCTTGCTCTCTCTCTCTCTCTCTCTATGTATATATATATATATACATAGCAAGTGAGAGAGAGAGATTTATTTTAAGGAATTAGTTCACATGATTATGGAGTCTGGCAAATCCAAAATTGCAGTGTCAGCCAGCAGGATGGAGACCCAGGAAAGAGTTGGAGTTGCAGTTCAAGTCCAAAGGCCGTGAAGCTGGAAAGCTGGTGTGTTAGTCAGTCAGGATGCCATAACAAAATACCATAGACTGGGTGGGTTACACAACAGAAATTTATTTTCTCATAGTTCTGGAGGCTGAACAGTCCCAGATCAAGGTATGGCAGGGTTCAGTTTCTGGTGAGCGCTTTCTTCCTAGTTTGCAGATGGCCACCTTCTTGCTATGTCCTCATAATTTGGAGAGAAAGAGAGAGAAACCTCTCTCTCTTCCTCTTCTATAAGGTCACCAATCCTATCAGATTATGGTCCCACCCTTATGTCCTCATTTAACCTTAATTACCTCCTAAAAGACTTATCTCCAAATACAGTCACATTGAGGGTTAGGGCTTCAACATATGAATTTCCAGGAGCCCTAATGCAGTCCACAGCACCTGGGAAGAGCTGACATTGCGGTTTGACTCTGAAGGCCATCTGCTGGCAGAATTCCTTCTTGCTCAGTGGAAGTCAGTCTTTTGTTCTATTCAGATCTTCGACTGATGGGGTGAGGCCCACCCACATTACAGAGGGTTCTTAAAAAGAGAAGCATAGTGGATTATTTTTATTTATTTCAGATGAATATTTATCACCCACTAATTAATAAATACTATTTTAACTGAATATGCCCAGCTAATATTCTGCAAAGCACTTTGAGGGATAGAAAAATAAAAGTTAAGATCTTGTCATTAAAGAATTGAAAGAATTACATTGACATATAATTACACCTAAAGAAGAATGCAAATAATATGTAATTAGTTGCTAAATTGCGTGGTATACAATATATGAATATAACTGTAATAAAAGAAAAGTTAGACATGATAATTTCTAAGGGGCTTGACAGCCCTTACATGATGGGCTCCTGCCATTGGTGTACAGATATTGCAAGGGACAGGAATGACTTACGTAATTTGAGCACCTGTGCTAACGGAACCATAATTTTCTAAATCTGTTTCAAAAATGGAACTTCTTTCTGGACTCTATATTTTCATTAAAGTGATGCTTATGGAAATCCAATTGATGATCCCCATCTTTTGCTATGCAGTGTGCAGAATCCATGGTGATTTCAATCATGTGATAAGGCAGTGCCCATTATCTCGCATATACTACCTACAGTCTCGTGAGGTGGGAATTACTAACCTTATTTCACAAATGTTGAAAATGAATCCAAGGAGTTAAAGTAGTTTGCCAGATCACACCACTAATGATGCACAAAACTGGGATAAATTCCTAGAGTATTCAGTAAATGTCAGAGAATAGCACACTAGAGTGGATGGGGCAGGGAGTGGTGAAAGTTTGTTTTCAAATAGAAAACATTTTTTGGAGAGTAGGGTAAGTACTTGGAATAAATCTGAGTTTGGAGAAGCATAAAAATAAAGGTTTCATATTAAGTTTTAAGAAGGGAAAAACAGAAGATGAGGAGAAATTTATGTTAAAGAAACAAAACACAATAGAGGATAAGTCAACTGAATAACCCTAGGAGACAATAACATAAGAGGGAAGGTAGCTCATTTGCTATCTGGCCACATCTCCTCTCTTCATCCTCATTTCTTACCACTTCTCTTCCCAGATACTCTAGTCAAAATGAGCATTCTTGTATGTCCAGCACACTATGACCTCTCTTGATGTTGAATCATTGTTATCTATTCTTTTTTGTCCTAGTTGTAACTGTAGATAGTGTACTCCTATCATAAAAGGACTATACTGTGAAAAGGGAAAATCAGATTAAAGGAAAGAATTCTTATAAATTAAGACTATGCTCACAGAAATTTTTTTAAAAATAACAGTCTAATGTTAATGCTTACACTTATAACCACTACTCCAAGCTGCCTCAAAGAAACAAAGGAACATTGTCTATAAAAACCTGAATTTCCAGGCTAAAAGAAACTACTGAATACCCAGTACATTCTGAAATTTTATCCTGGGGAAAAAGAGAAGACTTTAAAAGCTCCAGAGAGAGAAAGAGAACAAAAAAGATGATATACAAAGGTATGTGAATGGGAAAGATATAAGGTTTCTGATCTGCCAGAAATTAGTGAAATGATGCCTTCAAAATACCGAAGGAAATGATTTGCAATCTAAAATTCTTTACCCAATCTAACTATCAATTTGCTAGGAGACTATAACAAAGACATTTTTAAAAATGTATTAAATTAGTTTACAAGATAAAAATATGACTTTTGTGAATATATAAAATAAGTCAAATATTTTATTTCACCAATTAATTGACGTTAAAACCAGTTAAAGGAGAATTTGAATATATATTGAATAGGAATGCTAATATTAATTTTCACTTGTGAAAATTAATACCTATAGAGCAATATGAGGTAATGTTTGAGATCATCTTTTCTCCAAGGCAAAATCAATTGTATTTCCACCTACTAGACAAAACTCATTTGCATTACTATGGAAAAGATTATTTGATTGACTATCAGTTTTCTATACCTTGACTTGGATCCCTATACAATTGTAGAATAGTTTAGTCAACGGGAAGATTATCAAAGGAGCACACTCCTACAGATCAGGCATTCCCTAAAGAGTTTGCTAGATTTTGTCCAGAACTCCTCTGAAAGGACACTCAGTAATCTTTTTGTCCATCTCCAAGTCTGTGACATTTTTTCCTGACATGAAAGGAGACTCTAATTTTTAAATTCTTAAGCAGTTAGGAAACTATTGAAAGATGATCTTCAACAAAACAAGAAGTAATCTAAGAAAGAATCTGAAGGGTAGGTGATCCATCCAGACCCATCACTCCACTGCTGCAGGAGAGCAGAAAAGATCCAAAATGACAGCTGAGCATCAGTCCCAGCGACTAACCACCCAGAAAGAGCAACATGAAAAACATGAAAGTGCAATTGTATATTATCTATATATGGGATCACTTGAGATAATTACTCTATGCTTTGACAGATCTGTTAGTGTATTTAGAAAAGAAAAATAGCAATAGATATATAGAAAACTAAAGAAAAAATGTAATTATTGATGCCAAGAAAAAATGCTATTTTATAAGAAGATAAAAATAAACATAATACAATGCTTGGATTGATAATAAGTCATATTTATACATCACAATAAAATAAGCATTGTCTATTAATTTAATGCATACTTATGATGCAACTGCATTGGGTTAATGGATGGTCCAGAAAAGTGCTTGAAATAAGAAGGCTAAACCATCACCTATTATAACAGGAAATTAATAGGTGGTGTCTAAATTTGATAAATTATGAAATAAAACTTTAAGAATATTATTTTTAAAAAATGTTATTTTAAAATATCTGGAAAAAATAAGTGAAATATTTGAATATGGTTGTCTCTAGGAAGAAGGTCTATGTTGAATGCGAACTAAAGAGTGTGCTCTTAGTTTTCATTAAAAGTCTTAGATTTATTTGATTTCTCAACTATGGGCATTTATAATATTGACAAAAATAAAAAGTAATTTAAAATACAGTGAACAAAAATGTAACTACAAAGTGTGTTGTGTAGTAGAAACAGCATTAATATTGGTGGATGAAGTAGGGAAATTATTCTTAGTTGAGGAAATATTTGATTTGGTACCGATTGTGAGATTCAGCTTTTTCTTGATGGAAAAAGAGAAGCAAAAGCAATTCAGCAGAGAAAATATTATGTGAGCCCGTCTCTACCATTCAAATAAGTGATTTTATTGAGTTATGGGTATAACTGAGTTGTGAATATCATTTCGTATTCAATTATCTCTGACATTTCCAGACTACTTACATAAAATTTAAATCTGTATTCAATGAAATGCATAAAGATTACATAAATTTAATTCCTTGTATCCTTGCTTCATGTGTGTTGCACAAATTTGTTGGGATCTTTGCTTTTCCGATGTTCTGGTATTTTAACTTCCATTGTTCAGCAGAGAACAAAAAGAAGAATGAAGAATGAATGACATGTGGATTGACATAAAGAGCTTTCACATTCTTGTATGGAAAGAAGTCTTTAATTTATGCAAGCATATATTTTCTTATAAGCAGATGTTGACATTACAAAATAACAAGTAATTGAGCACAGATGGTGTGCTTGACATACTAAAAATGCTTAAAGGAGAGTTAGCACTTCCCAGAAAGAGCAGATTTCCTTTTCAGTTAGAATTCTTTTGGCTTTAAATATTCCAGATTTCTTTCTCACTTAATGCCTCTTTGCAAAGGCAGTGTTCTGAGCCAGTATAAATATAATAATATACTACATATTAATGATAGATATAAAAGTGATTTTTATTCTAAATCAACCTTAAAGAAATAATGCTGCATAGCTTAAGTGTAAATGATAATTAACATCAGTATTATGTATGAGTTACATTTATATGTTCTATGTCTTTTGTTTCCTATTTTAATTTTAGTGATATGATTATTACATTCATTTCTGTTAGTCATTGAGTAAATTAAGCTTAAACTTGCTGCAGTGATAACTTAATATTTCTGATAATTGCAGAGAATTAGATCAACAGCAGAAAAAAACAGTGCCTACTTTCTCCTATTAATGTTTCCTGTTGAAAGTGTGTCTAACTACTTAACCAAAATACTAATGATGATAATTGAGAGAGGAAATGGGGAAAAAAGTAAACCCTTAATTCTAGCTAAGAGATAGATAATGGTTTCAAATTATCATTTTGTGTAGCAAAATATGTAAGTTTTTCATTTTTAAATGTAACACCAAGATAGCTACACCATGTTCACAGCATTGACCAAAAACATTAAAAATTATTTTTGAAGTATTCTTTTCTCTTTATAAAAGAGGAGAAAGGGCAGACTGTATCTCAAATTTCTAGGCTGTGCCTAATTTATTATGTTCAATTGAGAAAGGACTTGAATTATTTTATCCCCCAAAAGCATCTCTTCCACACAAAGGTTTTCCCACTGACTTCAAAGTAGGAGCCACAGGAGTGCATATTAAAATTGAATGGATGAAAAACAGATTCAAATTTTTGAATGAGCATAGCAAATTGAAAGGCAGCTAGCAAAAATAATCAGCAGATCAGTTGGGCTGACAGACCATTTGAATTTCTATTGTATTAAAGTCAAATGAAAAGTATGAACATAGTGTTTGCTGTGAATGTGGAAAATTTCAGACAGTGGAAATGCACGTTCCCAAGATGGGGAAAGAGGGAAGCATTCAACTCCTCTGTTGCAGTGAAATATTACTACCACTTAATGAAGCAGGCACAATACTTTACTCCTTACATCTCTTGCTAAGTCTCTGGTACACAGGGATTTTGGTGATCTACTAGTTCTTAACCACTCCCACAGAGAATTTTTTTTAAAATAAAGACCCTAGACCTTAGATAACTGATATTCTCCTCCTGAGTGTAGGTTACTTTTTAGAGAAGGGTATGATGCGTATAAATCTCTTGAGAGGCAAGAGGATAGCATGGAAGATTTATTTTGAGGAACTTTGATTAAAATTCTTTCTATACATTTCAAAATTTTCTTTTCACTCTAGGGTAGAGGAGTACTGGTTAACTTGATTCATCAAATATTTATTGAACATGTTAAAATAATGAACTAATTGCTTCAGAATAATCAATGGAGAAAGTTCCATTCAACAAAATTTGAGGCCATTATAATACTGAAGAACAGAAAAGGTGCCATCAAGAGAACAAAAATTTTGAAAAATTCCAAAAAAACAGTGTCAATAAATAAGAGGTATAAACTGCAAAAGAAGCAAAAATTATTTGAGGTCTCAAGAATTGCAATTCGAGAGACAGAGATTCAAATAGAAACTCAAATGTACTCGAGGTAGACAAAGGAGACAGGGGTTTATAAAGGTAAAAGACACAGGCTTACAAAGGTTGTGTTGAATAGTCGATGATTGGTTCTGGCAAAGGGCGAGCTGACTTGCCAATACATGATTGGTCCTTGAGCTGTATCTAGGCAGAATGTCTGTTCTTGGAATGAGGAGGTGCCCCAAGATGTGACCTCTGGTGTCAGGCAAAGTTCAAACGTTCAGTTAACGTCTGGTGGTGGATGCAGTGTAGGAACATAAGCCACACTTCCTTAATGGCCTCCCAGCTGCATTTTAGAAGCCTCGACACATGTTACTCCATTTTGTTATCATTGTCCATGTTTTCTCCTTTTGACCAAGATCTTTCAGCAGAAAGCATTGTGGATCAACTGTTTGATAGATATATATATCCCTCCTTGCCAGGAGCGCTCATTCTGGGGAAGTCACGTCCCACATGGGGGGAAAGGAAGGTGCTCAATCATCAGTAAGAGTAACATAGTCAGAGACTTTGGCCACATCTGAGCAATAACGAGGTGGTCAGCAGATGAGTCTTAGGCATAGTCCCTATCTGGAAGAAGTATCAAGTCCTTTGTTCAGAGTTGCAAGATTGGTCAATCATCTCAAGTCGCTGAGCAATTATTATCTTGTAGTGGAGACAGAATTGCAGCACCAAGAAATGCAAATCATTAGCAGTTTGAAGGCAACAAAGATTGCACAAATCAGGACAATAATCATTAGTATAACATGGAGCAGATCTGAGGGAGTAGTAGCATAAGAAGTTCAAATAGAAGTGCACATAGCAAAATCCCAATAATCGCCGTAAACAATATTTGAATTTCTGATCTCATTCAAGAACCTACACGTGAAGGAAATCAGCTGAAAATATCCTTAGGGAACCAGAGAGTGTCATTAAAAGACACTGGACCGGAGAGATCTTGTGCTATTTTTGTAACTTTTTTGAGTTCTTTCTCAACTTCACCAGAAGAGTTGATCTAGGTACAGCAGGAAGTGTTTGCTATGGCACAGATGTCACCCTGTTCTGTAAGGAGATAATCAAGTGCCATTCAATTCATATACAACCTTCATTTGGGAAGCCAGAGATTGTTGTTGTTGAGCCAAGGCTTGAGTGGTAGAATTTTCCAGTTTAGCTATGGTTAGAGATAAAATTTTTATCAACAGGTCATCATGGACAACATCAATCCAAGGGACAAAGCTTGTGGCAATGGTAATCAATAGAGAGGAGATGGGATATAAAAAGGGGGTTGCCAAGTGTCTCCTAGACCTATGAGATTTTGGTTGGGTATTTTCTTTAATAAGAACTTGAAATGGAATGTTATGGTATCCTAAAAGACCTTTTCTTATGATATGTTAGCTGTCTAGACATTCATAAGCTCATGGTTCCCTGTAGTAATCACACACAAAAGTGTACCCCAAAAGGGCTCCATAGTATGCAATGCCTTCTAGTTCTGTAGCAGTGTCAGCGGTCAGGAGCACTTGGTAAGGTCCTTGCCAATGGGGCTTGACGGCTGTCTTCCTCTGATGATGATTCTAGAGTACCGTCTCACCAGGCTGTAGACTGACCAACAGGATCTTTTAAATTGGAATCCTGGAAAGCTTCTTTAACCTGTTGATGATAGGATTAAGCACAAGACATTAGAGACTTACAGTAGCTGGTCATACCAGCATAAGACAACAAGGAATCAGCAGAAGGTTGTGTACCGATAGACACCGATCTGGTGGTGACTGTCTCATGTGGAGTGAGTTTATATTTTCCAAAGAGGGCACTGCGAACAGTCAGTGAGACCAAAAGTGACACCTTAGGCCAAGAGAGTCCAGCCTATAGGTATATAACAAAACCTCAAAGACAATTAGCAGGACTAGAATCTAATATCTACAAAGGTGCAAACATAATTTTTCTCTCTACAATTACCCACATTTTTTTTTTTTTTGCCAAAGATAATCACAGTAAACCTAATTTGTTCATATTAAAAACTTAGCCTGATTATTTATACTTGTGAAATCAGTGAAAATAAGAATGCTTACTGAGAGTTTCTGAATTCTGGAGAGATCAGATAGAGTGAAAAAGTAAATGCATCGTCTTTGTTCACAAAGGTATGTCTTAACAAATTGTTGATAGCTTAAGAGAAAAGATTTCTATAAATTTGGAAAAACAAAACACAAGCATCTTCCTCAGTTCATGTAGTTCCATGTAATTTAATATTTCTTCTGCTTGAATCCTGTTTTTCCATTAGTTTTCTCAAATTTGCCTTATGATTGAGGATGATAGAAATAGTGATAATTCCAAGAAGTTTGAAAGGTTTTTGTTAAGATGTCTGTGATTTGCCCAGTGAAGCAGATGCCTCGATCACTGGAGACTACGGAAGGTATATCTCAAGAGGGGAATACATTTTCTAACAGTTTCTTTGCCCTTGTGAGGGCATTAGCTTTGTGGCAAGGGAGGGCTTTAAACCATCTGGAAAACATACGTACAATAACAAGAACATAATGATAACCCAAACTAAGTAGTAATTGAATGAAATCCAACTGCAGGTGCTTACAGGACCCAGAGGGAGGAGTTCTGAGGCTTCTGGGGACAGAAATAGTTTTTCTTAATGCACTATGGTGGGTGAAGGAATGCAAAGGCAAAAAATGAGGTTTTCCTGGGGGCCAGCCAGGTGGTGCAAGCGGTTAAGTGTGCGCACTCCACTGCGGCGGCCTGGGGTTCGCCAGTTCAGATCTGGAGGGCGCACCGATGCACCGCTTGTCAAGCCATGCTGCGGTGGCATCCCATATAAAGTGGAGGAAGATGGGCATGGGTGTTAGCTCAGGGCCAGTCTTCCTCAGCAATAAATAAATAAATAAATAAATAAATAAATAAATAAATAAATAAAGGTTTTCCAGGGAGCCAGGAAGAACCAATTTGCCTTCTTGGGTTTCCCATAGCCCAGACTATTCCCTTAATTTACAGCCATTGTTTACCAATCTTAATTTCTCTGATTTAGAAGCAGATTATTGCATGTTACAGGGACATCAGGATTGCAGAAGTCTGGCAATGAGGGGTCAATTTTTCTTTTTTTTTTTTCAGAAGCAGAATGGACTTCATCCACATGTGTCATAAGCTTTATAGAGTCTGTTGTGGCTGCCTTTGCATGAAATCAGCTAACGTGCTTTCCTGATATTTAGTGTAAGCCTCAATTTTGATGATGGTAAACTTTTTATACCAGCACATATTAGATTTCCGGGAATTTCACATAATTTCTGGAACTCTTACAACATATACTTATAAAGACATAATATAAAGAAAGTTTAATGTTATTTCTTATTTAACAATGTTTCCCATGTAATTTAACATAATTTAAGCCTAATTAGTTTAATATCCCTCTTTTTAAGAGGAGAGAGAACAAATCTTTTGAGATGTTTCAGGGAGTCTCTGAAAAATCCCAAAGTTAGCTAGAGGTCAAAAAAGACTTCATTTAGAATCTGATTTGGGAAAGTTTGTCAAAAATATCAAAGAAGTTTTTTAAAAACAATTGCCTAAATAGAATCACATATCATTATAAACGTTATTATTTAATTATCTATTTAACCAAAGTGACAACAAGATCTCAAAGACAAATATAGAAATTTATAGAGCTGCAAAACCTTAGCTCTTTTAATAGAAAAGACTCAGCTGTTCTAGGTAATCAAAGACCTGATGAAGACAAAACACAGAAGCTTTATTTCCTAGGCAGATTACATTGAAGGGAAAGAAACTTTGTTTATAATTTCTTACTAAGCACAGGTCAATAATCTGAGAAGACTTTGCCCTTTAATAGAGAAAAAACAAATTCTAATTTTGTAGCAGTATACTTTTGATATTAAAATTCATTTTTAAATAAATTCATTTTAATCTTAGCCAGTTTGACCATGCATAAAACTCTTTTCTCAGGGGTCCTCTTCTCTGTGAGTTTCTTTTTATATTCAGAATTTGTCCTTTCTTCTTTCCCATAACCAGTTTTACTTTAGGATAAATTTACTTTCCTAACAAAAATATCTCTATTTTTTAAACCTTCTTTTACTGAAAACATACATTTACTTAATAGCATAGTTTTTTTTAATGTGGTACAAGACATATTTACTCATAGATCCAAAGAATTTTTAGTTTTTCTGTAGTAAGAAGCCAAAAGTAGATAAACACAAGTTCAGTAATGAATGTCTTATTATTTTATCTTATCTGGAAATGATCTAGATATTCAATGAATTTTCCATAATTTAATTAAACATAGCAAAACTCTAAAGTTTCAGGTTACCAAAAAGTTTTGAAGTTATTTTTTTAAGTACACATACCATAAAACATAATTATTGCATCTAAAATTTTTATTGCAATAACATTGTGGGGGAGCAAAATTGGCCACCCCAAAATGTGTCTGTTTCATTTGATTATTTTTAAAGACAGAAGACTGGGAAAGAAACTTTGACCTTCTGCCTAACTTCCTAAGAGAATTTAAGATAGAAGGCTGTTCCAGGAAGGAGCTAATACCATAAGATAACTATAGCATGATGTAAAATAGGTGTGACAGGCAGAAAGGCACCAGCAAGCCCATTTTTATAAAAGTTCTGTCTCTTGGGTCATGTTGTTATAGATGGCCCAGCAAACACTTGTTTGTCAAACATTTGCATTTCCATCTCCATGTGAATTTCCTTCCTCCCCTCTGAAGTCCCAAACCACTACCCCCAGCATCCTCCTTTGTCTTTAGCGGAAGTTGATGTTTAAGATGGTGACTTCAGCCATTCTGGCAAGTTACTCAGTTTTCCTGGTTTTCTCCCATGTATACATGTTATTAAAAACTTTGTTTTATTATCTCCTATTATTCGGTTTTATGGCAATTTAATTCTTAGACCAGCAAGAAGGACCTAGAGGGTAGAGGAATTACCTTCTTCCCCTACAACATTTATGTAATTCATTGGTTCTTAACAATTTTATTTAGATTATTCACGAAAATTTTGTGAGGCATTGAAGCAGTTAGCCATCATCTTAAGTTGTTATAATTTTTGCTGACAAATCTTAGAGATAACATGAGCTTATTTGATTAATAGCCCAGTATAAGAGTTGCATGTTTGCATTACATCCAATGCTGATAACTCTGAGGGCATGCCTATTTTAATCAACCCAACAAAATTAACCAAGATGTTATTTACCAAAGATTATTTTATATCATATTAACTTAAAAACATTTGGATTAGTTTTGATTGTATTTGGAAATAATTTATATGAGTTCACTTTAGTTAGTTAAATAGAACTCTTTAAAAATAATTTTTGATAATACCATCCAGATGTAGATAAATATCACACATATGTAGTGTGTATACATATATATAGACAGACACAAACAGAGATCTTATAGCTTTTATTTAAAAAATTTCAGCCATGAATCAGGTACCACACAAAACTCACTAATTTATAAATAAATGTGTCTCTAGCAGATGGAACAAGTTAAAGTGAAAGACTTTTAAGATTTATTTTTGCTTTAGACAAAGAGGTTGTGATTTGTCTAGATTTTGGGTGAGAGAGCTTTTCTAGCAGCCTGCCTTTAAAACAAAACACTTTTCTCTCTCGTTTTTTTTTTTATTTTTAGCTTCAGGCTTTACTGATTGAGCTAGCCAGGTTTAGTCTCAAGCACTTTGGGCTGTTAGCTCCTAAGATGTTTACATTCTAAAGACTTTTGGTAAAATTTACAACTTCAAAGGACAGAGAAAAAAATGTAAGTTGTCTTTTTTCCCTAGGAGTTTTCAGGTAATCACAATTTAAAACTTTCCTTCGGTCTCAGAACTGAACACAGTTGGAGGAGAAGCAGAGGCAGTGACAGTAGTGAAAATAGTCTCAGCCGACTTTTCTAGCTTTGCAAGCCTTGGAGAGAGATCAGAATCGGCCTCAGTAAGTTTAGAATTAACAGCTTTCAGGGAAAAAATATTTTTGGTGTTTTGTTTAGAGGCCTCAAGGTACCAACTGAAATAAATGTCCCATCCAATTTGTTTGATTTGATAACTTTTTTTCCCCAATTGAGTGTACAAGTAAACCAACTTAGGAATTTCAAAGGAGCTCCATTTAGGCCAATAGAGCCCTATAGCGTCTCTAGTAATGTGAGTCTAGCAGGAAAAAATCTACATGCAGAAGGTCCATATTCTTTAAACATAAAACCAGCAGGAGTCCCATAAGGCAGGCTGTCCTTTGACATTCCCCTTAGAAAATGGACTTCTCGTTCGTAAGTACTTACCAAGAAAACAAAAGCCTAACAAAGGAACAAAACAAACAGAAGTTCCCTAACAAAGCCGACAGTGAAAGGATGGCCAGAACCAATATCAAAGGACACCCAAATAAAGAGTTTGAACCTCAACTGAGGATGGGTGGTTTAGGCCCAGGAAGACTTACCACCAGGAGCCAGAGCCATCAGGAGGAAATAATAGAGTACAAAATACTCTTTGCAGTCACCTTGCTCATTTTGTGTAGTGGCATTGGAATCAGAGGTCAGTCACTCTAGATCCCACTTCTGACACCACGTAATACCAATGAATAAGTGGCATGAACTGCAAAAATTTATTTTGGTTCTCAAGAATTGTAATTTGGGAGTCATAGATTCAAGTAGAAGCTCAAATGTGCTGCAAAGTAGACAAAGGAGATAGGGGTTTATAAAGGCAAAGGAAAGAGGTTTACAAAGGTTGTGTTGAACAGTTAATGACTGGTTCTGGCAAGGAGCCAGCTGACTTGGGAATACATGATTGGTCCTTAAATTGTATCTAGGCAGATTGTCTGTTCTTAGAATGAGGAAATTCTCCAAGATGTGACATCTGGTGTCAGGCAAAGTTCAAAAGTTCAGTTAACATCTCGTGGTGGACGTGGTATGCATGCATAAGCCCCACTTTTTTAATGGCCTCATGGCTCCATTTTAGAAGCCTTGATACATGTTACTCCATTTTGTTTTTGTCATCCACAATAGCTAGTATGATTGGATACATTCTTAAATCAGAATAGAGAAATTTGCAGTTGAAGACACCAGGAGTAAGCAGGAGATTTCAATCAAGAGAGTTCCAGATAAGCTCCAGATGAGTTCAGTATCAACAAATACCAATTGCAGAAACAGCAATCATTAAAGTGTTAATTAAAGAATTCCATTCTGAGTAGTTGCTGTCCTTCTCCTCTTTTATGTATTGGTTTAATATGACTTCAAATCCACTTATTTATGGCTTAAGTAAAGTTTTTTTTCCCACTTGTTTATGGCTTAAATAAAGTTGTTTTAATCTAAAAGTAAAGTTATCTGTGTTAGTACGTCCTCATTTTATTTCTGTGATTGTTGATGAGCACTCAATAGCTCAGCAGATGACAGGCACTGCTGGGGGCTTCTGATAAGAACATGTGGAGAAGCAACTATGGCTCAGGGACATTTAACCTTTAAATACTAAGAGGTTTTTTTTTTTTTTTTTGTGAGGAAGATCAGCCCTGAGCTAACATCCATGCTAATCCTCCTCTTTTTGCTGAGGAAGACCGGCTCTGAGCTAAAATCTATTGCCAATCCTCCTCCTTTTTTTTTTCCCCAAAGCCCCAGTAGGTAGTTGTATGTCATAATTGCACATCCTTCTAGTTGCTGTATGTGGGATGCGGCCTCAGCATGGCTGCAGAAGTGGTGCATCAGGTGTGCACCCAGGATCCGAACCCGGGCCACCAGTAGCAGAGCGTGCACACTTAACGGCTAAACCACGGGGCCGGCCCAAAATACCAAGAGTTTGTGAGGACTTACCAAGAGTTTTCAGTCTGGGCAAGAAAACTCTTTGCTGACCTAAATAGCTCTCTGAAGACCCTTGGGGCATTGCTCCTGCCAATGTAAAGGTGACTCTCTTACTGGTGGTGGTAAAAGCCATACAGTGGCCTCTTAAAGAAGATCATCCTGCCCATCGACACTGGTGCTCTCATTCCTCAGCAACGTGGTCTGGCAACAGGGGACTTTTATTTTCACTGGCAGCTGGACGTCAGCTCTTGGTTGGCCAAGGTGTCTCTCCTGAGAACCAACCTCATGGGAAAGGTACATCTCAACTAATTTTGGATTTTATTTCTTTTATCGCCTTTTGTTTGGAACAATAGTGGGATTAATTTATCATTGGTTTGGACTATGTTATTTCTTCGTTGGCTTTTTAAGAGACATTATCCTGCATGCTATTGGCTTGTGAAATTTTTATAATTCCTGCAGTAAACCTGTGTTAAATAAATTGTTGGCAAAGACGATCTCAGTCTCTGAGCAATATTTGGTTGCCCCTGAAACAAAATATCCTCTTTACTGCCAGGGAAACAGAAATGCTATTTATAAGATATGCATGATAGAGCAATGTGGCTCCATCTACTTCTAGCAGTGGTTCTCAACCACAGTGGTACATTAGGATTAGATGGGGAGCCATTGTACTAATTCTCAGGCAGCACTCCTAAATATTCTGACTCAATTGGTCTTCACAGGACCCAGAAATCAGTATTTTTAATAAAACTTCCCAGGTAGAAGTTTTTTACAGTTTGGTCACTGGTGAATCTCCAGCATCTAGAATAGTTTCTAACACATAGTAGGAACTCAATAAATGTCTGCAGAGTGAATGAATAAATGAATGAGAATCAGACTTTCTTCAGGAAAAATATCGATGTATAGATAGTTGTATACAATTGAAAGATAAGGTCACAGTTCTGTGGAAAAAAACAAGTGATCCTAGAATCTTATACATGATTGCATTATCAATAAGATGTGAAGAAAAAATAAGCATGTTTTGAAATATACACACACAATTTATTACCAAAGCAAACTGTATGAAAATGTGACTCAAGGCTGTGCGATAAGCAAAAAGAAATCCAAGAAACAGAGCACAGGATATAAGAAGTAGCATTTGAGTACAACACAGAGGTAGTAAATAAAATCTGAAATAATTAAAAGAGAACCTGGTATACCTTGCCACTTGGAAGATTCTCATTACTGCAGGAAATTTCATTAAGATCACATTTCCTTTATTTGATCTTCAATCTCACTGTTGGTTTGATTGTGAATCATTTTATAAATAAATTTCAAATGCTGTTTCTTGCATTTAAGTTCTTTAATCAAATCAAGCCATTAATACTTAATAAAATTACCAAATAAAATATGATTGTTAATAGTTGTGATATAAGAAACATATTTGGTCTTTGTCCCTAGTTTCTGGCACAGAGCTCCTAAAACCCTTGGAATTTCCTGAGTGGTGGGAGCACATTTTGTTATTCGTAAGGAGCCCCATTTGCTCATACTTGAGTTTGTGCTAATGAGGTGGCTTAGAGTGGGGTGCCTGGATAGCCTCAGGTTGGTACTGGTCACCAGAAAGACCAAGTGATGAGAGGGCTCGAACTTTCAGCCCCATCTACCAACCTCCAGGAAGAGAGGTGAGAGGGGCTAGAGATTAAGCTCTATAAAATCTTTTGAATGATGAGATTGATGAGATTTTAAATTGGTGAACACATTCACATGTTGGCAGGGTCTTGCACCCCAACTCCGTGGTGAAAGTTCCTGCACTTGAGACCCTTCCAGACCTTGCCCTATATACCTCCTCTTCATCTGGCTTTTCATTTGTACTCTTTATAATAAACCAGCAAATGTAGTAAAGTTTCTTTCCGAGTTCTGTAAGCCTCTGAGTTCCTGTTCCAGCAAATTATCAAAATTTAGAAGGGAGTTGGAGGGAGTTGTGGGAACCCCTGATTTATAGTGGATTTACAGTAGTACTTCAGACAGAAATGTGACTGGCAACTGAAGTGATAAGCAGTACATTGGACTGAGCCTTTAAATTGCAGTATCTGCACTAACTCTGGGTAGTTAGCGTCAGAACTGAATTGAATTGAATTGTTGTTACCAGTTGGTGTCAGGAGAATCAGAGAATTGGTTGTTGGTTTTGGAACGACGGCTTTAAAAAGCTTAAAGTAAGGAAAAGTAGAATATTAAAAGGAAAGTGGAGTATTGAAAAGATAAACATGATAATAGCACAATATTTTATATTAAGGAGTTAACATATACTAAGTCAAATGAATTTATCATAGAATATGGGCATAAGTACAGTATTTAAAATCATAAACACTACTGTAAGAAAATAAAATATGAAAGTAACCATATTCTGAAATTGTGGTGGGAAGGGTGGTAAAAGATAATGTATCAATTGCTCAGCTTTCACAGTGGGCAGCCAATAGATACAAAAAGTTGAAACAATAAATAGAAGTATAACATTTAAAGTTATATGAGCAACTATCAAAATAAGAAAAGCAGAAACTATTTTCTTGTTTAAAGTAATAATCTCTATGTAGTTGCATGATCAGAGAGATATTTTTTGTTCAATATTCTTATGTCCTAATATTTTTTTTGCATGTATCACTTTTATAATTTAAATGTTTTATTTGAAATATCCTATGAACTTCAAAAGAAAGTACTGTTATCTAGAATGACAATCCAGAGACACATCTAATTCTTAATATTTTATTATTATGCTTTATAAAATGCACATATTTGAAAATAAAAGACATAGCCGTGTGTGTTTTTTAAAATTTTATTACACTATATATAGAGTACATTTTACACTTATATATTACAGAGCTCTTTCTTTACTTATTGTTAAAATAATATCTACCTATTTCAGGTTTACAGATAGATATTTTGACCTACTTTTTTCAAATATGTTGGGGCAGATCAAATTTATTAAAACCTTTCTTTCAGATTCTGTTCTAACTCATCCACACAAATGTTTTCTTTGGATTATAGAATTATTCATAGAATATTGTGTAGTGTAATGCTATCAGTTCTTGAACTATTTCTCCTTGATAATTTATTTTTTTGCACTTTAAGAGTTCTTTTTATTTTGTGAATGTCTTAAAATTGTAGTTTTAAGAAAGTTACATGGTGTGCAATTAAATTAATCAAGAGCCATCAATGTGGTACAGTGAGTTGCTGGGTAAAAGAGCTTTAAAAACTACTTAGAACTTGATTAATTTTGATTTATAATGCATCTCTATCAAATAGAGTGGCTAAAGCACTAATTGTCTTGACTAAAATATGAGAAATTTAGGGAAATGAGGTTGAAAAGTACTTTGAAAAGCACAATATGTTCCCTTTTATGTTTGCACGTCCATACTAGAACTTGTCTTTGGAAATCCATTTATGTTGGCACCTGCATTCAGGATGCAGTTTCCCTTTCGTGAGTTCTAATGAGGAGGTTGTAGGGTACAAGGAAACTCACCCCAATACAAACTTATGAGGATGCTCTCACTTGGATTCAGAAAAGGCTCTTCTACGAAAGACTCTTTTGTTTCCAAAATGGACTCTTTAAAAATGAGAACAATGTGTCTGAAAAAAAAAAGTAACTAAACTCATAAATAAATTAATATGGAACCGATTATACATATAAACGATTGGAGTGTTTACTTAGGCTGTTTGATTACATCTCAGTGGTAACAGTTCATTAATCTGAGAAGGCTATGTATTTATCAAGTGTATTTTTTTAATCTGCAGTTTTCGTAGGTAAATTGCACAAGTCTTATACATTTCCTTTGCAACTTAATCAATATCCATTTATCCTGTAATTCAAATTTACTGCTCACTTTCTCAGTTCTATTCTTTAACCACATTGCTACACTTTGTTCTTTTCCTCTTTTGCACGATTTCATGTTGACTGAGCCCTCCATGACCTGCTATTTTTATTATTGTAGCTCTTTCTTTCCCTGCAAATAGCTTTCCATTTTCTGTTCAGCCATATTTGTGCTACCATCATTTCCTAGGGCTAGATGATCACTTCAAATCTGCCTTTCACATTTTATTTCTGGCTCCTGACTCTATATTCTTGGGAGGTTTTATCTACTTCCTATAGGAAACCAGGCATGTAAAGGCCTGCCCAGCCAGCGGATGGTCACAACAAGATCCCACTGTCATCCCAGAACACAACAGAAACATCCTCTTCATGGTGCTTCCTGGCTTCCTCCCTTTAAAGCATCTGCTAACAAGACTAAAAAGTACTCGAACCTTTGACACCCACTAGAGTGATAAAACCTTTGGGCTCTTTATGTCCAGTGTATATAGGCTACATCTCCATGTGCAACGTGGTTGAGAAGATATGACAAGTTACATTTTCTCGCTCAGTACTTGTTTCCTCTTCCTCAAAAATAGGAATAATAGTGTTTACTTTTATAGTTTATTTTAAGGATTAAATAGAATCAACACATGTTAAAAACTCCTAGCATAGGGTTTAATGTAGAGTAGGGTTTTTGGGGGGTCTTGAAACCATTGCCTGATAAGTACTTATCAAAGGCCTTTTGTTCTGTGTTTTAATTCTAAAAAAGGAGACTTATGAGTTTCCAAACAATCTCTGGATGCTTTCTCAGTTCACTGTAATTGAAGCTATAATATAGTGCCAGGTGCACTTGCCATATTATACTTAAGATTTTAGAAAAATAACCAAAAACAATAAAATTGAAAAAAATTCCAAGGATCTTATCAATGACTTGATTGCTCAAGCATGGCTGAAGTGACGTGATCTAAATACAGTAGTTGTTTCTATTGGGTGTGCAGGGAGGCCCGCTGCCAGCAACACATGCATGCATGCACACACATTTCTCCTTTTGAGTTATAACTTTGATATGACTCAGTTTGGGGAGTATACCTGTAGCAAATTCAACAGAAATAAATTCAGCCAGAGTTCTAAGTTACACCTATGGTAAAATCAATAAAGTAATTTTTTAACTCAGCTGCCTGACTTTCTCTACAGGGTAGTGTGGCTTTTTATACTGCATGTGAATCAATAGACAGAGCCCAGGAGGTAGGGAAACAGAAGTATACTATTTGAAGTTTCTTAGACTACGCATAAGTGGAAGCTCTTAAAAAGTTAACCATGCATCTAACCTCACCCAGATGAAAACATGTGTTTGTACAAAACTTATACACAAATGCTCATAGCAGCTTTATCTGTAGTAATCAAAACTTGAAAACTATCAAATGTCCTTCAGCAGGTGAAGCAATAAATACATTGTGCTATATTCATACACTGAATACCACTCAGCAAAATAATAAACTAATGATGCACCAAAAAATGTGATTGAATCCCAAAATAGTTATATTGATTGAAAGAAACCAGACTCAAAAGAGTGCGTATCATATGAGTTCATTTTTTTTTCATTTATATAAAATTCTAGACAATGTAAATTAATAGTGACACAAAGTATACCATTGGTTGCCTGATAATGGGATGGGGAGATGCTATGGGCAGGAGCAGAAGAATTACAGTGGAACATAAGGAAACTTTTGCAGAGGTATGAATATGAGCATTATCTTGACTGTGCTGATGGTTTCAGGGGTGTGTACATGTGCCCAAACTTAGCAAATGTACACTTTAAATGTGTGCCATTTATTCCATGCAAATTATTCCTCAATAAAGATGTTAATTTAAAAAATATATACATTGTTATCTCCCTGAGAGAGAAAATAAATTTTAAAAAATAAGTAGCTAGAAGTTCTATAACAATTTTAATGGAGAGAGCACATTTATGCCATCTTTATAGAAAATTATATAAATATGTGTATATATATATATATACACATGTATACATATCAATGTATATCTCTCTACATATTATATACATATATATATCTTTCTCTTTCTATAGATCAAGTTACCTTGTGAAATTATCTAACAATTTTAGCCCTAGCCCAAGGCTAAAATTATATATTTGAAAATCACCTCCTTAACGTACTTAAATTCTGAGTTCACAAAAATTAATATTCCATAAAGAGAAGAATAAGATTGGCACAACAGAACATTGAATAGTATGAACTTTAGACAATGAGAGGAAAATGGTAACTAGAAGAGCAACAAGAGACTTAAGAAGAACATAAGAATATATATCATACATTGAAGGGAATTAAGATTTCCCAGAAGAGATTAGTCATTTAAAATGGGGTGCGTGACTCTAAACAGATGTGACTAACAATGAGGCATGACTAGAATAATCTAATTTCCAATGTTCCGTGGACACTCATATTTTACACCGGTCATTTTTATCACCTGAACTTCATAGTACAGAACTGCCATTTGTATATTTTAGACCTGCTTAAATTAATGAGTCAGTAAATTACATACTATGGATCTTTTCATTTTTTTTAGCTGAGTCAACCTAGCATTTACAGTTATCTTTTTAGTACCCACTTTGGGCAAACCAAGCAAATAGTACACTTCCTAGAACAGACCCAAACAATGTCTTCACTTTCTGTTACGATGTGCCACCATATACACTTATTACTTCACCAAAGATATTTCGCAATGTATTTTTCATGCATTTTGTAATCTGAATACCTCATTATAAAAGAGCTTTTAGCCAAAATAGTTTGCCGCTAACATGAAATGTACAAATGCAGACTTTATTAAAATCTTGTTGAAAAATTGTTAAAAATATTATTTGACTCACACCTAACATCATACTCAACAGTGAAAAGCTGAAAGCTTTTTCTCTAAGAGCAGGAACAAGACAAATTTGCCCACTCTCACCGCTTTTACTCATTCTAATACTGGAAGTCCTAACCAGAGCAATTAGGCAAGAAAAAGAAATAAAAGGCATCCAAATCAGAAAGGAAGAGGTAAAATTTTCTCTATTTGCAAATGACATGATATTATATATAGAAAACCTTAAGGATTCCACCACAAAAACTATTAGAACTAACAAATGAATTCAGTAAAGTTGTATGATACAAAATTCAGTATTCAAAAATCAGTTGCATTTCTATACACTAACAACTATCAGAAAGAGAAATTAAGAAAAAATCCCGTTTACACTTGCATCAAAAAGAATAAAATACTGAGGAACAAATTTAACCAAAGAAGTGAATGATCTGTACACTGAAAACTATAAAATATTGGTGATAGAATTTAGAGAATACACAGATAAATGGAAAGACATTCAGTGCTCATGGATTGGAAGAATTAATACTGGTCAGAATGTCCATATTACCCAAAGCAATCTACAGATTCAATGCCATATCTACCAAATTCCAATGGCATTTTTCACAGAAATAGAAAAAACAAGGCTAAAATTTGTATGGAACCACGAAAGATCTCAAATAGCCAAAGCAATCTTGAGAAAGAAAAACAAAGCTGGAGGCATCACACTTCCTGGTTTCAAACTATATTACAAAACTATAGTAATTGAAACAGTATGGTATTGGCATAAAATAGACTATAGATCAATGGAACAAAATAGAGAGCCCAGAAATAAATTCACACATATATGTGCGAATAATTTATGACAAGGGGAGCCAAGAATATACAATGGGGAAAGGACAGTTTCTTCAATAAATAGTGTTGGGAAAATTGGTGTTAAAAGGTAAACTGAGGCATATTAACATTTTTTTTAAGAGTTTTTTTCAGCAAAAATCTATTAGAATCGGGCAGCACCAAACTGAAAGTGGTTAGAAGCGCTCCACTGGCAGGAGCCTGGGAGAGACTTTTCTAGGAAAGAGGCAGAAGGAAAGCAAGAAAACTACAGAGTGGCTATAGCTTAAAGCCTATTGGCTACTTGTGATTAGTTGTCCTCAGGTTTCAATTTTGTAACCCAGAGGCATTTACAGGTTTATGTTTTGGTTTGCCACCACGGCATTAGAGCCAGCTCAGTCTAATGGCCTCCTTGCTTAATTAAGTAAACCCTGGAGAGCTGCAACGCAAATGGATGAAATTGGACCCTTATCTTACACCAAACACAAAAATCAACTCAAAATGGATTAAAGACTTAAATGTAAGAGCTGAAATCAAAAAACTGCTAGAAGAAAACATAGAGGGTAATTTCCTGACATTGATCTTGGCAATGATTTTTTGGATTTGACACCAAAAGCAAAGGCAACAAAACCAAAAATAAACAAGCAGGACTATCTCAAACTAAAAAGCTTCTGCAGAGCAAAGGAAACCATCAACAAAATGAAAAAGCAACCTATGGAATGGGAGAGAATATTTGTAAATTATATATTTGATAGAGGATTAATATAAAAAATATGTAAAGAACTTACACAACTCAATAGTGAAAAACCTATCTGATTAAAAAGTAGGCAGAGGTTTACAACAACTTGATTGGACCTTGAGCAAATTATGCTAAGCAAGGTAAGTCAGACAGAGAAAGATAAGTGCTGTATATTATCACTTATATGTGGAAGCTAAAAAAGTTAAACCTGTAAAAACAGAGAGTAAAATGGTGGGAGGATGGGGAGGTGAATAAGAGTGATGGTATTCAAGGGTACAAACTTGTTGTTAGTGCTGTAGAGTAGACTCCAACTCCTAGTAACCCTGTGTAGAGCAGAGCAGAACCCTCCTCAGCCTTTTTGAGCCATTCCGTCACCTATGGGCATTGCATTAGACAATGCTCTGCTGTTACTCACAGAGTTTTCATGGTCTTTTTTGAAAGTAGATAGCCAGGTCCTTCTTCCTAGTCTGTCTTAGTCTGGAAGCCCCACTGAAACCAGCAGGGTGACCCTGCTGATATTTGAAATACCAGTTGCATAGCTTTCAGCATCACAGCCACATGCAGCTGCCATAGCATGAGAACTGACAGATGGGTGGTGAGGTTCCCTGACCAGTAAACAAACCCGGGCCAGGCAGTGAGAGTGCTGCATCTTAACCACCAGACCACCAGGGCTGGCACAAACAAAAATTGAAGTTGTAAATAAGCCATAGAGATCTAACGCACAGTATAAGGAATATAGACAATAATACTGTACTATAATTATGTAATATGATAAATATCACTACATTGGCAATCATATTACAATATATATATGTATCAAAGTAACACATTGTACAACTTAAACTTATATCATGTTACATGTCAAATTTATTCAATAATAAAAAATGGGCAAAAGATCCAAATAGACATTTTCCAAAGAAGATACACAAATGAACAACAGGTACATGAGAAGGTGCTCAACATCAATAATCATCAGGGAAATGCAAATCAAAGCCACAATAAAATATCACCTCACACCTGGTAGAATGGCTATCATGAATAAGCAAGACATAACAAGTATTGGCAAGGATGTGGAAAAAAGGAAACTCTTGTGCATTGTTGGCGGAAATATATGTAAATTGGTGCAGCCATAGAGCTACCATATGATCTAGCAAATGCATTTGTGTGTATTTATCCAAAGGAAATGAAATCACTATCTTGAAAAGATATCTGCACCCTCATGTTCACTGCAGCATTATTTATGCCAAGACATGGAAACAACCTGTGCCCATCGACAGATGAATAGATAAAGAATGTGATATATATATACAATGGAACATTATTCAGCCACAAAAAAGAAAGAAATTCTGCTATTTGTGAAAACATGGATGGTACTTGAGGACATTATGCTAAGTGAAATAAGCCAGACAGAGAAATACAAATAAATATTGTATGATCTTACTTATATGTGAAATCTAAAAAAAAAAAAGAAAGAAAGAAAAGGAACTTAAAGATACAGAGAACTAGAGGATGTACTCTCCTACTGTGGTCACCAGGCAACAATGGATCTGCTTTCTGTCACTATAGATTAGTTTGTATTTTCTAGAATATTACATAAATGGGATTATACAAAATGTACTCTTTTTTTGCCTGTTGTCTTTCACTTAGCATAGTCATTATGATACTCATAAGTAATATAGCACATATCAATAGTTCTTTCCTATTTTATTGCTGAGTACTGCTTCATCGTGTAGGTATACAATAATTTATCCATTCATCTGTTGATCGACATTTGGGTTGTTTCTAGTTTAGGGCCATTACAGATAAAGCTGATACAAACATTCATCTACAAGTCTTTGTACAGACATATGCTTTCACCTCTCTTGGGTAAATACCTAGGAGTAGAAAGTCTGGATCATACAGCAGGTGAATGTTTAACTTTTCAAGAAAGTGACAAACTATTTTCCATTTTACTTCCTATCTGCAGTGTATGAGAGTTCCAATCGTTTTGCATCCTTGACAATACTAGATATGGTCAGTTGTAAGCCAGCCCTAACAGCCTAGTGGTTCAAGTTCAGTGCTATCACTGCTTCAGTGGCCTAGGTTTGGTTCCTGGTCATGGAATCATACCACTTGTGTGTCAGTAGCCACGCTGTGGTGGTGGCTCACATAGAAGAACTGGGACTTACAGCTAGAATATACAACTATGCACTGGTGGTTTGGGGAGAAAAAAATATGAGGAAGATACGGTCAGTTGTGCATATCTTTTTTTTTTTTTAATGTAGCTATTCTCGTGAGTGTGTAATGGAGTCTCATCATGGCTTTAGTTTGCATTTCCCTAATGATTAATGATGTTGAGCATCTTTTCATGTGCTTATTTTTTTCATCACTATATCTTCTTTAATGTAGTGTCTGCTTAAATGTTTTTTTTGTTTTGTTTTCTTAATAGGGATATAAAGCAGTGTTTTTAGAATTCCTCTCAGATGCTTCAAGTTCTTGAGAAGAATTTTTAAATTTTGTGTTTTCATTTCAGTGATGACAAAAATTATTATGCTTTTATTCTGTTTCATCTGGATGACGATATATAACAAAATTTTACCAAGCAACTTCAGCTCCTACATTTCCATTTGTATGTATAAAGAATTATCCAGAGCTACTGAGAAGCAAATCATTGCCTATTTAATAATCAAATATTTGTGTCAAATAATTGATGCCAAACCATCCACATCACATTACTGCTTTGTACTATTTTCACCCTCTGGAATCTTAAGATATTTTTCATCTTTTTTCCTCTAATCTATCAATTCACATTTTATAAGCAAATTGACTTTGATATTTCATATTTCTTTTAGATTTTTCTTTTTTATGTCTTAATATCCTCCATTCTGCTTACCTCATAAGACAAGACATATCTTTAAAAAGTCTCTTCCTTCTTAGTTTTGGAGGAAAAAGTCTCTTCAGAACTGCATTCCTTTTGCATGATGATCAAAAAACATGTACGATTTGCCACATTTCTTCCATTTCCTTTTTATTTTTGTTTCTTTAACATGGAACACAAAATCATTAACATAAAAAAGTGGGAGTGTTTTGTTTATGATGACATATACTACCACTGTATACCAGCATCTTTTCTTTTCTTTCTCCACAGCAAGTGTCAATTTGAATATTTTAATATCACTCTTCAGCTGATGGGTGTTGAGGTAAAGGAAAGAGAGGTGAGAGATGCATAAGTTGGTAGCAAATTTCTCTCTTTACCTTATAGCAATATGCAAACTCTTAAACAAGACGTATATCAGTGTAATTGAAGTTGTAAAAAAATATAAAGAAAACCTTAGGTTTTCTTTTTATTTTTTCTATTGTTAGATGAATCATGGTCCAATAAAAGTAATCACTGTATATGTAAAAGGTGTAATGGAAAAATATTTGGTTTTTCATTCAAACAATAATAAATTCCATTGGAGTAAAAAAAAGTTATTAGTTTCTAATATTTTATTTAGTGTTTATATGGCATTTAAAATATTCCTAGATACTAAGAAATCCATAAGGAAGATGTTCCATTTTCATTTTCTAGAAAATAATTAAAGAAAATGGTAGTAACACATTTTTTCAGTATATTTCCTTCTTAAGCATTCAAAAATGCTAATTTGGAAAACACAAGTGTATTATGAAGTACTTTATTAGAGATTTTTGAATTTATCACATTAATATAGTACATTTATTTTGTGAATTAAAATTAATTTTATCTTATTGTTTATTTTCAAGAGCAGTAAAAATTTAAATTGCTAAATTACATAAATTACTTTCTTAATAAAAATGAATCACTTTCTCATTACTAAGATGATAAAAGAGCTATCATTCATCATTGTTACATGTATGATGATGATGCTGTCTGAAATCCTTGACTGATTTAAAGTGGTACTTTCATTCTTTGCAAAATTAAAATAAAATCCAAAAATTTTATACATCATCTCAGAAAGTTATAGCTCTTATTACCCACCTTTACTAAGTTAGAACATTTTTCTATGTTTATCATTTGCTTAAGTGTATCATAAGTCTTTCAACAGGTAGTTATGACCAAGAATGATTTAGTAAAAGCATCTTAATGACAGATTGGAAAACTAAATTTTAAAAAATCCTCTTTTGCTCTTGGAAATATTTTTAAAAGGCAAGAAATTATTATTTAAATTTTTATGTTTATTTTACTAAAGCTTCTATTGTACAAAAATAATCAGTAAGTCACTTTTTGCCAATATTTAATATTCCCATTTATCATGATGGCACCAAAATATCTTCTGTCTCATGGAGTAATTTTTAGTTTTTTCTTTCTTCATTAGTCATATTGAAGTATAAGATGGATAATATTTCTTGTTTAAGACAGAAAAAGGATGGGATTCAGAAGTAAAATTGGTAGAACATTAATCGTCAGATAAGGGAAAAAAAGGAGAGAATCTTTAAGTCATTTTAACTTATCCATTCATTCATTCCACCATTATGTATTTAATGTTAGATGCTGTGCTGGATGCTGATGATACAAAGGTGAAATATGACACAGGCCTTGACTTTGTAGAACTTTTCCAACATACATGCTTGATATGTGTAGAATATATTTTCCAGGCTACAATGTATGTGTAGATGCACTAGCTGTGACTAGATGATTCCCCTGTTTTGGTTAATCGAGAAGAGAAATAGTAGAGTCATCTTTCTTCTGTGCCTAGAGATTGGAATTTTGATTCATTATAGACAGAGTATACTGGGAATTTCAAGGAATCTTAGCAACAATTAAGAGGTATTAAATTATTTGATTAAGATCACACATTTATTTGTAGCAATGGAATTTGACTCTACTTCTTATGATCCAAGATTAGTATAGTTTCCTCTGCCATGGCATGAAAAAACAGACTTAAATGATTACATTATTGTTTATACATCTTTTATTTCCAATATGTTTTAAAGGAAGAGGGGAAAAACCCCTTCTTTTGTTACATTCATGCAATCAAATGTTCATAGTTAATTACTTTTGGTATGGCTTCATAAATATTCTTATCTCTCTTCTGCTTTCCATTTGTTACGTGACCTTAAAAAAAAACAACATAACTCAGACTATTTGATATTCTAACAAGAAAGAACAATTTGGACACAATATTCTCTCTACAATCAAAACTTTAAATAGCAATATTTAAGGAATGTTCCACATTATTTGTGACATTTAATACATAGTGCATATAAATCATTCATAATAAAAATTTAATTTCTTTGATTTTATTAGAATCTAACATAAATTGCTTATTGTAAATCACTTTAATTTCTATCTACTTCATTTATTTATATTGTTTTCTTAAGTTTAAATTTTAAAATTCTTTTATTATACACTCTAGTGTTTTTTTACTTTATCTTATTTATGCTTAAGTTCATGAGCTATTTCAGACAAAATGAAGCAACATGCTATGGCTTTTAATTTATACAATCGTTAAAATAAAAATTATATCATAATATGACCTATACGCCTCTCACATTTGTTCAAAGAATTGAAGGATGCCTTATTCCTCATTACTTCACCTGCCCTACGTTTCTCCATCAACATCCACTCCTCATTTTATCATTGCTTTGTTTTAACATGTTGCATAACTACTCCTTTTACAGTATTTGCCTTTGTATTCTCTGCCACATTCATTTAATTCCCAGAACATTATCCATTTTTCTTATTAACCACTTCACTCATTTTTCAAATCCCATAAATAATTATTTCTAATGATTTTCCAGTCCCATCCAAAAATTTATGAGAATTATTATAAAATTAAACTTATGGTTTGTGCCCATTTTGAACAAGACATTTTTTTGGAAGTACAATATTTTATAAAGCTACACTAAATTGTATGAGATACTTTTTCTCATAATTATTGTACCCTTAATGAAAAGCTGCTATTTTGTAAGAAATATAAAAACTGCATATAGTAGAAATCCCTTAAAAATTACCAAAATTTATGGAGAGTAAGCTTCCAGTTAATAATGTGTATCAAATTTGTATACAAAGTTTATAGAAAGGAGGCAAAGCATAAGCAATTCATCCTTTCATCTAAAAACAATTTAAGCACTTCTGTATACCAGAAATGATAGCATACATAGCCATTTATGTTATCGAAAAAAATGTATTTTGTCCTTTGAGGAAGCTACCTTTGTCTAGAAAATTTCACTAAAGGGCTTCCTAATAAAGCTTTCTAACTTTATTCACAGGTTCATAGTATTAACCCCTCTCTGACTACTGTGTACTCTTTAACTATTTTGCTCTCCATGCACCTTTATTGCACAAAGCTTAACATTCCTTAATCATTTTTTATGATTTCTCATACTAGATTAAATAATTTAATGTCAGCTTATATTTCTTTTTCATATAAATCTAGGTCCAATATTGATACTTGTTGGTTGAGATCTGCCTCAGCATCCTTCAATAACAATAAACCTATAAATGAGTACTAAGAGAAAAGTGTTTTCATTTGATAAGATCCTGGGCCAAGAACGTGGAATTAGGGGTAAGAGCAGAATAATGAGTCAAGAATGACTATGGTTTACAGCTTTGGTAACAAAGTCCCTTATGTTTAGAAGTTGAGAAGGGGCAAAAGTGGATGAGTTGGGAGAAACACAGACAGGAGAAATAATAGGTTTACAGGTGAAAATAATGAGAGTGGATTTGGATCGTTAAGCTTCAGGTCATTGCATTAATTTCAGGTGGTAATGACTAATAGGTACTAGGAAATATAGGTGTAGCAACGAGAGAGAGGGTGATGAAATAGATTTGGTAAGACGTAGTAGTTAAAGTTATTAGATTGGAATAAATCCATGGGGAGAATCTTAAGAAAAGAGAGAGAGAGAAAGAAAGAAAGAGAGAGAGAAAGGAAGGAAGGAAGGAAAACGAAATGGCTCCTGAGTCTGACTGTAAGATTAGGGGTCAGTTATTTTAAGGTCAGATTAGTAGGCATCAGCCTAAAGGAGGGCACAAAATAAGAAGTTTAATTCATGAATAAAAGAAAGGGCAGTATATAAGCATGATTTATAATTTGTGAACAGAGTCTGAGACTCAAGGTTTCTATCGAATAATATAGAAGAAGTAATCCACAGAAGTTCTGATGGACCACTGGAACCATCAAGCTTATCTTACAATTACTAGTAGCCTAGCTACTAGAAATTTTGAATTCAGGATTCAAGTATTTCAACTAATGAATGGACTTGGGTAGGAGATAGGAAACTCAGTCAAAAGTGAACTTAGGCAATAAAGAACATTAAAATAGTTATCAGAGAAATTGAGGTTCACTTGTGGGGCTTAGTTAATAAGAAACTCTAGTGCAAATGCCAAGTACCAAGCAGGAGTGCCTATAAACTCCCTTCTCAACATTTCCCTTGTGTCTAAAGTGGGGCTCTTGATGGCAGAGGTGAATATAGTTAAGTTGTTTCAATTGCAAGTTCTATGGAAGTGGGGAATCAGGCTTACAAACTCAGAACACAGGCAGCTTGAGAACACAGGCCTCCCCAAAAGGAGAAGAGCAGACCAGGTAGGCAGACCCAAAGGTAAGGTGTGGGGCCTCAGGCTCAGCTCCTTTCAGGGTCTCCACTCAGATTAGTCACTCTTCTTTCATGGGTAGGATTCAAAGGAAAAGAGTACAAGTCCAGGGAAGTCTCTCCACATGGAAGCACGAGGATGGAACACAGAGCATTCTGCCCATCAGAACACTTAAGGCTTGTAGTCACTCTGCTCTTCTTCCAGGAGTTACTGCTAAAGATAATGAGAAAGTTCTATCATTTCTCCATAGCCATCTTTTAAAAGCTTCTCTCTTTTTTTTTTTTTTTTAAGAGCAAAGATACATAATAGAACAAAGATTCCTCCCTTTTTGGTGCCGTTCTAGAGTGGAGTGCTTGCTGTTTTCCACCCTAGAGCTAAGGAACAGACCAAGCCGGGATTTTGATAAGAGGCTAAATCTTGCTAACCTAATAAGTCACTAGAGTACATCAAAAAAAAAGGTTAGTATTAGCAAGAGAATTGTTCATCTTACTATGGTTTCATTCCGATAGCGGCACAGGGTTTTTCCCTTCATCACCAACTTCTGAGCACAAAATCTGAAGAAACTAATGAATTTTTCCTCACTCAGTAGAGGAGACAGTGGGATATAAGCAGATGACTGATGGCCTGACACAGAGGAATTGGGCTGGGGATCTTCTGTCCTTCCAAACCTCCAGAGTATAGTTAGGTTGTTTGTATTTACGTCTACAAAATACCCTCTCATCGGAAAAAATGTTAAGTCTACTCCCTATCCTATTATAATGTGTTTTGATTCTGAATTTTTGATTTGAGACACCACTGTAGCCTTTTTGCTGGCACATGTCTCTTCCTGGCTAGAGCTTTGGGTGGATCTATCTCACTATGTGGGAGGTATTTATCACATCTATTTTGTTGTGGGAGGTATTTATCATATCTATTTCTTTGAGTTCCTTCAGCAGCCCTCCCAGCAACTGTGTTCATTTCAAGTTGTATCAGGAAAATTAAAGAGAATATCTTTTAAATACAAAAGAACATTGTGAAGAGATTTTGAAAAATAAATTTATGGGATTTCAGAACAATATTTTACACTGATTATTTTTTAGTTTCCATATGTAGCATTGTATTCAAAAATCTCTGATAAATTAAATTACGTAGGCTGTTAATACTGTAAGAGATTATATCAGAAACCTGAGACATTTTCTCCTGCCACAGTTTGCTACAATTAGTTCTTTATCAGCTTCATAATTTATGACTATTATTTTTTTCACACAGTCTTTTAAAATTTCCCTTTGGAAAGTTGGTTTTCTTCTTTGTAAAGTTAGATTTTTCTCTTCTTTTTTAAAAGAAAAATTTGCCTGTCGTGTTTTTGAATAACTTCATACCAATCAAGAGTACCATATTTAGACAAGAAGATAAAAGTTACACATATTTTATTATAAGTTGTTGAAAGGGTTCTTAGTTAAATGGAAAATATTATCAGACATTTACGCTTTTTTTCACTCTGTAATGTTAAGTTCTACAAAGTAGATAATGAAAATAAAATAAACAGCGATAGGCTAACTTCTAAAGAATTAAGAGAACTAAAAGAAAAATATGTAAAATTGGATTATCTAGAAACTTTTACTCCACATACATATGTTGATATTAAATGATGTCCATTTACTTTTCACGAAATTCAATCCTTTGCTATGATTACCTCTATTATTTTGGTATTACGTTAGTATCTATATCAGTCAGGCTTTTGTTTGTTTGTGTATCAGGCCTATCCACAGTGGCTAAAACAAATAAGGTTTATTTTTTTCAAGTAACAAGAGTCAGGAAGTAGGCAGTTGAGGTCAGGGCAGCTGCTTAAGGAAACCATCAAGGGCCAAGATTCATACTGGCTTCCTGATCTGCCATCCTTAGCATGTAATTTTGGACACTGCTCCAGTTCAGGGAACTCGAGCACATTTTAGGCAGAAAAAAGGGCAAAAGACAGGGCAGTTCAGTCTGTCCTACCAAGGGACCTCCACTTATACCTTTGGCTATAACACAGGGCGCAATTATTTTTAACTGTACGTTTTAACCAAAAAAAACAGAGCTCTCTTAGAAAATAATATAAGCCATTTTATTGCTTTTTGACAGAAATGGGTTGCAACACTTTATAATGATTGCAGAGGTTTTCAAAATTTAGAATGCTTCAGATTCATCTAGAAAGTTTATCAAAGATGTGGAGTTCAAGTCCTTAGAAGGAGAGACTTGTACAGTAGGGCAAGGAGCGCCCAGAATTTTATATTTTAAACTGTCATCACAGTTCATTCTGATACAGATGGTTCACGAACCATTCTTTGAGACACACTGGTAAATTCTAGTAAACTTCATTGAAGATCTTTTCCTTTATGATTAGTGGAGTTCAAAGTAACTGGTGTTTTAATTTCTTTGAACTTTATGCTTCAACTACTTACAATTTTATTCTTTTACTTCATCCCAATATTTTCCATCTCCTTTTGCTTTCTCTATGTTTGTAAGTGAGACTGACTTTTGCCATTTGCAAACCTTGCCATTTCTAAAAATAACAATAATGATTAAGTGAACTTAATAATTATTTTCCTCTTCATTGATTCATAAGTCATAGTCAGTCTGGAAACTATTACATACTTTTGGGAATAATCTCTAGATCTGTTACTTCAGGTAAATTTTCGGACTTATATTTGAAGATGGCAAAGTACTGAGAAATTTTCAAGTTTGAGAGTACGCAAGCATCAAGTCCTCAGAATTGCTGGTGAAAGAAGACTCCTTTTCTGTCTATTTCCTCTCTTTGTTTTTGGTACTGATTTTAGAAAATATCTTTCTTGGCCTTCCATTGAACAGAATGTAGCCTACCTGAAAGGAAGCAAAGGGACTTAGCAGATATAAATTACTAAGCAGTTCCATCCCTCCTTGCTCATATTCATTGATGTGCTAGAGCAGGCTCATGTCAGCTGATTACAGCCAATTGTTAGCATTTATTCCCAATTCCACGTTCAGTCACACTGGGGTGGTAGTTTGAAATTGGCCTTGATGGGTATATTTTACACCACAGAAATCAGCAAATGCTACAAATCAGGCTTTTGTTTTGCTCTGTTTTTACTGGAACATCACTGCCTATAAAATTATCCATCTTTCCTCACCTTCAACCCCTTAAGAATTTGAGTCTTGTTTTACATAGCTAAGAGGATGGATTGAAAGGAAAAAGAAAAGAAATGGAAGGAAGGAAGGAAGGAAGGAAGGAAGGAAGGAAGGAAGGAAGGAAGGAAGGAAGAAAGGAAGGAGAGATGGAGGGAGAGAGGAGAGAGGAAGACTTGGTGAAACCAATCAAAATCTGGGCCGGCCTTGTTTTCAATTTCATTCAAAATTTAAAAACAAAAGAAAGGAAAACATAAACTAGAGCCTGAAGATTTGAAATAGAATCCTTCTTAATAAAATAAAAATAATTTTTTCAATACAATAACTAGTTTCTACTAAAAAGTACTTGGTTATATTAAAATTGTTTTACTCATCCTTCTCTAAATAAAGAGTCCAGGCATTTATGAAAGATGGGATGCGCCACAGGGAAGAAAGGTGTGGAATGGTTCTAGAACAAAGTAAATCATATAAATGATTTACTGTGTTCTATAGGATACAGATCACGGGTTGCTGAGATCATCACAATGGAAAACATTGATTCGCTTATAAGAAGGTAGAAAGTCAAAACTGAGTCAATCCTCAAAGCACACTACAGAATGAGGCTCTATAAAATCCTACAAAGACAAGCTGCTTTGTTAGGCAGCCTCCACACAAGCTGGTTTTGCAAGATGCCCTTGACTGATGCATAGAGTCAGCTCTCCTTAAATCAACACGGTATGTTAATAGTGAAGAAATAATTTTGTAATTGCTCTTGTTTATGGCAGTTCCACGGATTCCTCAAGGCAAACTGCATACTGTGAAATGGGATGAACTACGAAATTAGCACTCCAAAGATAACAACTGATAAATGACATATAATACATGCACTCTGGTTAAAAGTTTGTATTTTACAAGTCAATCTATATAAATATACACTATGTAATAGACTTGAAAAAAGGTCTCAACTAAGGATATGAGCTTTGGGGAGACAGATATACCAAAGAGATACTACAAAGAATACAATCACCATCCCTTCCAAAATAATCCAGTGTTATCAATCATTAAATGTTATTCCCCTTAGAGTGTCCAAATGGTTAATTGCAATATTAGTCAATAATTTAAAATAACAGGAAGACTAAAAAAAACATTTTATGAACAAATGAGACAGTCACAAGAATCTATTAGCTGTGTACACATACACACATTAAATGATTTTATTTTGGTTCTAGTTTTTGTGTAAATCTGTCTCAGTATATGTCTGGTACCATTCACTTCCACCTATACACACCATGAAAGACATTTTTCTTACTGGTATTAAAATGTTCTTCTAAAGAATTATATACTGACCTACTGAACTAATAGTGGAGAATTAATTCCACCTAATCTCATATGTATCAAATATTCACTTGACAGAAACCTAAGTTGAAATAGAGGAATAAAAAATGGCCAACTTCACAATAATTGAGCAGGACAGGTGTGGAGGTGACAGAGGCATAACAGCGGATCTAGGGCTCACATATTATCCCTGGAACTCTTTCTACCTACGCATCCTGCTTCTCTCTGTGTTTTGGCCACCTTCTTTGTTAATATAGACAGGCTTTCTCCATTTGGTAGGGAAAATGGGCAATGTCAGCACTTAGTTAACGTTATTTCCTGCACTGGGAATCCAGAAGCAAGAGAGTAACTTTTAGCCCTCCTAGCAAAGAAAGAATGTCTGAGCCTAGTGTAAATTATGTGCCCTTCTTTGAAAACAATCACTGTGGACAGGACAATGAGTCCGTCTGTAGGCGTAAATGACGGCCTAAAACATATTCCTTCTCCTAAATCTGGGAGTGGCTGGGATATGATTGACAGCCTCACCATTACCATAAGAAATGAAAATTTAATATTCCCCAAAGAAGGAAGTTTAGGAGCAGACCAAATCAAGAAATGTTCACTGTACTATGTAGCAAAGTACACAGATTTGATTCCTGGTACTTTTTATCTTCCTCACAAAAGTAAGTAGAATTTTACAAGTTTTCTTCACTTCACATAGGAATAGCTGATGAACATATATAGCAATTTCCAGCTTATAAAGTGTTTCTTCACAGACATCATCATATTTGCTTCAGGTGGTTTGAGTAGGTTTTTGTCACTTGTAGCTGAGAGGCCTAATTCACGAGGGTGTAGTGGATTTCATTTTCCACATTTAATTCAATTAATTGTAATTACAATTGTTTCAAATGAGAAAACTGAGATTTAGAGATGTTTTTCAAGTACCCAAGGTGAATACAAAGGATTCTATTTCAGACTGAAATTCATGTTTTTCTTTACCTTGTTTTTAAATTTTGAATGAAATAGAAAACAAAGCAGGTCCAAATTTTGATTCATTTCACCAAGTCTTTCTTATTTATTTATTTATTTAATTTCTGTACTGTCATTAGCCTGCCTTTTGAGAGCAACCACCTGCTCCAAAGCAAGTAAGAATCTCAGTGTTGCATTCATTTCAATGAACATTTATAAATTACTTTTTGGTGAATTAGAAACAATGACTCCATTTGTACTATAAGACTGCCTTGTTCTTGATTAATTTCCTAACTTGTATCAGTAGAAACAGAAAGTCACCTTGGTTCTTACAACAACACTGTTAGGTGAACATGTTGCTCAATTTTCTGTCCATTTTGTGGAAGAAAATCAGAGTACTGTTAGCCTAAGACTTTATTCAAAAATGCTGGGAACAAGAATGCTCACTAGGAGCATTTTGTCCTGAAGGAGGAAGAAGGAATTTTACAGAGCTTTAGCGAAAGGAGTTACACAAAATTGAGGTAATTCTGGGAATAGTTGATCAAAATCAGTTCTGGCAAGAGGGAGAAATTGTTCTGCAGATTCTGTGGTTATTTGTTGGTCAATTTGAATTTATCAAGAAGGGTGAGGAGGAAGAGTTAGGGGATAAGGTCATGTGTAAGTAGGGTGAGAAGAAACAGCTATGATAGAAAAGGACATGCAAAGGTCACAGTGAAAAATTATCAGTTTTTCAAGGTGCCTTACAATTTTACCCTAGCTTATGGGGACTCATTTTCCATCACTTATGTTTGGATAATATTGTCTAGATTGCATATGAATAAAACTCTATTAATACATCTCCTTATTTATTTATAAGAAGATCTAGCTTTTTGGATTCCTTTTTAAAATAAATTGTTTGTACTAAACCTGATCAAAACCTAAAACCAAACCAAAAGGAACATTAAAAACCCTCTTTTACTCTTTGTCACTAAAAACAAAAATTAATAGCTTTGACCTGTGTTCTAATATAATCTATAATTGTATAATAATAAGTATGTAGGCCCTGCTTGATATATGAATGTAATATAATATGTAATGTAATATTATAGTTAAAAGGATGAATTAATATCCTAATTTAATGCTAATTCATTTGAAATCTATGTTACCTTTAAAATAAATTACTTGGAAAATAGTATCAGTAATCTTGTTCAATGGAAACCTCATAATAGGGACCCTGAAAATGTATGAAAGCTAAATAACATTCATTTTGGAAATTCATTTTCTAATAATGTATCAATGCAGCTCTGTCCATCACACAATATGCTCAACTGATTTACAGTGGGCCTTCTTGTATAATAGTTATTAGGATAAGACACAGATAATAATTCAATACATCAGCCTAATTTGAAACTACTGATTGCTTTATTTAACAATGTAATTAAAATATGTCCAATCTGGTGGGTATTTAAATGTATTAACATGGTGACAAAGCAGGTTTAACCAACATTTAAGGGTTCCCAGTCATCACCACAAAACAACATGGAAGGAAATGCAAAGAAACCAAGAGGCACCTGTCTATGCACGGTGTCTTCATTAGACCTACTTATCTTTGGGTCAGACTGGTTTTGAAAGCAGTGTTTGTATAAATGATAAATACAGTTACTGCAACAGAGAATCTGTCTGTTATGAGAACAACAAAAAATTAAAATATGTTAGTTACCTCATTTCTCCCACAACATTGGACTAATCTGGGAAGCATACATGTTTCACCTTGTCAATATTTCATTGTCAATACAAATTTTAAACACATATTTTAAACCAACATTAATATAATGCATAGTGTCATTGTGCCTATTATGCATAGGAGCTATTTCCATAATTCCAGTAATTAAGATTTACTCAAACACAACTGCCTGCCATTGGATTAAATTGAAAATGTACAGTAAAAATTATCGGAAGTAGGAAGCTTGTGACCAAATAGTCAATTCCTTGTAAGAGTAATTTAAATGTATCTTCTCTCTTGGCTGAGAGCCTCCCAGAAATAAATGCAGCAGGCAAGTAACATTAATTGTCTCACCCCAAAATAAAACTTTGAAGTGTATCAAAGCCACTGGACACCCTAGCGCACAGCCTTCCTCATCCTGGACACCCAGTGGCACTAAACTCTTATCTATTGAGAGGCAGAATTCTATAGTGGTTTTGTTACCCAGCCCACTGACCCCATAAGACATTAACCACAACCCTGCTCAGAACAAGCCTAACATGTTATCGAATAAAGCTTGTGCTATTGAATGCTCAGCTTTGGTCTTGTTTCAAAGTTGTGATGCTGAACAGAGGAAGCACCCCAAGGGGAAGGGCAGGAGACTCTCCTGGGGGGGGAAAGAGTTCAACTGGTAACAGACATACAGATTCTAGAGACAGCTACCTGGATTTAAAACTTGACTCTACCACTCACTGTCTTTAGGACTTTGGACAATTCACTTAAAATATCTACCTTAGTGTGGTACCGTTTAAAGAACAGAAATAAGAAATAAAAACCTACCTCATAGCATTGCTGAGATGGTTAAATGGGTGCATATGTGCAAAACACTTTAAAACAGTGCCTGGTTCATAGTGTGAACTGTGTGTGAGTTCATGTTATTGTTTATCCTTGTTCTAGGTGCCCAGCACATCTTTCTATGGAGGAAAGCTATAAATAAAGTTTAAAGCATAAGCCTGGAGCAGAGGCAAAGAATTTGGGTGACTAATGACTAATTTGAGGATCTCAAGGAAGTGGACTCAGTGAGCGTGGTGACTCCCATCAACATCCAGCCTTCCAGGAGCATGCAAGGAGACAGCAGTTAAGGGTCAGACTTTTACTTTCTTTCCTATTTCCTCTTTCCCAGGTTATTCTTAGAGTATTCTATGGGTCCACTTTCAATGTAGTGGTGGTTTACAGTATCAGTCCTCCGTCGGCTCCAAGCAAAAACTCACAAAATATTTGATTTTTGAAGGTAATTTTAGTTATCATTTTATAGCTAAAATAACTCAATTTAAAAGTGATTAATTGATCTTTCTTAGGTCACACAACTAATAATAACAGTTAATCCTATATTAGACTCAATTAGTAAGCCTTTTGATATCCCTTTCATACCCCTTCCCCTGTTCTAAAGCTTTGAATAGTAAAACTCAGAGACTGAAGTACTTCCATTAGGAATCCCATTATATCATACCAGTTAAGGATAAATTCAGTAAAAATGAAAGATATTAGTACTAGAACCTACCATGCTATCCAAGTTGAAATTACAAGGCAAGACTTATAATCCAAATGCCTAAGAAAATTTCATATTCTAAAGTCATCAAAAAGTATGTTTTCCTAAGTTATGTCTGCTCCTCTGATGTTCTGTCTCTCAGTGTCAATGGCGCCACTCTCTCAATGTGAATGGCAATCTGGAGATTGATCCTAGACCTTACCTTTTCTCTTGCTCCTACTTCTTTGCAAAAAGCCCAATTATTACACTTCAAAATTCCTCTTCGTCTCCTGTTTAGCTCCTTTCTTTCCACGATCTCTGCTTCACTTCAAGCTCTCACCAGCTTTGCCTGGATTGTCTCCTGGTCTCCTTTCTCAATGGTCTTCCACCAAAGTCAGGGAATTCCAATACCTGGGCATGAAATATAAAGTCCCTGTATGATGTGACCCAATCCACATTTGCAACTCTATTTCTTACTGTCCCCCACCAGCACCCCACCTTCTTCACTGCAGCCCCACACAACTGTTTTTCTGTCCTCCAGAACTGCTAACATGTTCTCATGTTTCCATGCCCTTAATACCCTATTCTTCCTCCTCCTCTTCATTCCTTAACATGAATTCAAATATTTCCTCCTTTGAATTTGCATTTTCTGGGTTGGACACTGGGGTAATTATTGTTTTCTTGTTGTTTTCTGCTCAGTTATCTTTCTTTACCTCTCACAAGAAGTAGGAGGACAGATGGCCCCAGCTTGGCCAGTCACAATATCCCCACTCCACTGGCATAGTTAGTGGTCTAGGACTGATTTAGCTGTCCAATCAGTGTCCCTCTCTGACATTCTTCTTACTGTACTAACAAGGAAACTCTCTATTCTTCCTGGCACATGGAACAGAAAACACATGGACCCAGGTCAGCTAGTGGCCATATTCTCTATCACATGAAAAAGCCCATCTGTAGGATAAAGAATGATGCCAAGGAGAGAGGAAAGACAGGTAGAAAGATAGTACTGGTAGAGTTGAATTCCTCCTCTAAACCCTGAGGTTCCCAGAGATGACAGGATTGCTATAGAACTCCCTTTAATTGTGAGAGTTTGCTTTTTATCTTTCCAACATATCTACTTTTTTTGTATAAGCAAGTTAGTTGGGTTTCTGTCACTCACAACCACAGAGTCCTAAGTAATAAAGGTACCCACCTTGGACCACACGTTATCAGAGAACTCTCATTTTCTATTGTTTTGTAATTGTTTATTTTATTCCCCAAATAAGACTAAAAATTTTAGGGGAAAGGGGAGACGGTTATTCTTGATGTCTGATTCTGCAAAATATTAACATAATAAATAATACATGATTATTGAAAAAATATGTTAACAGATGACTAACAGCAAAGCTTTAAAATAAAGCAAATTTAGACATACACAATTATGAACCTTGAAATAATGAATTTTTATAATTTTTTGATTTTTTCTCATAACAAAATTATGAATTATAATATTTGACTTCAACGGTAATATAGCCCAATGTTATCATTTTGCAGATGAAAGACATAGGCCCCAAGAAATTTTACCAAAATCACGTAGTTGGTATGTGACAATCTCTTCAACTTTACACTGGCAAGAGGATAAAAAATAGTAAAAAAGGAATATCCGAGCAAAAATAATTAAATTGGTGTGTTAAATTGGATAAAATTATTTAGTCATCTTTATTAGCATCATGGCTTTCATTTACTTTATGTTTATTGTATTATTATAGCTTACTTTATATTTATTATTTCTGCTTTAACAATGAATTTCCCAGGAGGTAAAATTCTAGTCACTATAAAAAATGGATTTCTTTTACTTTTAAATTTTTTTTAAATTTATTTTATCCCCCAAAGCCCCAGTAGATAGTTGTATGTCACAGATGCACATCCTTCTAGTTGCTGTACGTGGGACACGGCCTCAGCATGGCCGGAGAAGCGGTGCGTCTGTGCGCGCCCGGGGTCCGAACCCGGGCCGCCAGCAGCGGAGCGCGGGCACTTAACCGCTAAGCCACGGGGCCCGCCCCTCTTTTTCTTTTATATATTTGTGTTTGTCCGACAGAGAGTGAATCAATAGTAAAGAAGAGAGCGAGTGTGGAATACGACACCCCAGGATACATAATTGATTCTTAAGCTTTTGACATTTGCTCTAAGTATATACTGTGAGCATCATCCATCAAGACTTTTTAAGGATTTTTCCTTTATTAGAAATAAAGAGTGAAAATTGATGTGAATTAATCTTACAAAATTTTCTCTGAGATAGGCTTCTCACAGAGTATTTAGTGAGAAATGAAATCTTCCAGAAATATGTGTAAATGTTTTAGTGATAAAGTTATAAAGAGTTCTAAATCAGATACAGAACATGTGAAATTTAAAAAGGCAGCATTCATTTTTTTCAGTAAAAAATATTATTTCCTTTAAGAAATATCTACTTTAAGCTGTTTATATGAAAATTCTATCAGTAAAATTAGGGATTAAATTCATCTGTCCAATTTAGTATCTGAAAAACAGAAACTTCCTGTTTAACTCATACACCACATCTAATTTTTTAGTAAAATGTTCATCATAACATCAAAGCGTGATCCAAGTTTGTTTGCCACCTCCATTGCTGTCACCTTCATTCAAGCCACCATCATCTCTCACCTGAAATTATGTCAGTAGATTCTTAACTACTGTGTTTTACTGTCCTGTATACCCCATCTCCCCCTTTCTGTTCTACATACAGTATATATAGGGATCCTATTAAAACACAGCTTAGATTTTGTCCCTCCTTGTCTTCCCAGCTTACCCAGAGAAACGGTAGCCCATATAATAAACTACCAGGCCTATACTATCTAGCAGCTACCTCTCAGAATTCCAATTACTGAATCTTCCTTACCATGCTTCCAACTACCCGCTCTTCCAAACTGTTCTGTGGACACATCGCGCGTGCCCACAATGTGGGGTATACACTTTCTCTTCCCTCTGAAATGCTCTGCACCCTGTTATTTATACATCTTGCTTATTTACTTCCTTCAAGTATCTGCACAAATGTTCAGAGAGACCTTGAGTGACCATCGTATGTAAAATGAGCCACACTCCTACAACATGCTTTGCTTTCTCATAGCAAGTATCACCAGCTAAGGTGTTGAATGTTCATTTGTTTATTTTCTATCTCTGTTGCCTATGATATAAGCTGCATGAGGGCAGGGAATTTGTCTGCTTTGTTCAAAGCCACGTCCTCAGAAACAAGTGAGGGCTCAAAAGTTTTTACTGGATGAAACAATAAATAAATAAAAGAGAATGAATGGAACAGCAGCATCTATAATCTATATGGAAGCTTTTAAGAATATGTATAATTGTTTATAACTATTGTCATTACTTCAATCATTTCCATTTCATAGTTTGTGGTTTTACTCTAAATAATTTTGACAAACTCTACAACTAGAGTTAGATGTGTGACTTTAAAGTAAATATGAAATATATTTGTATTTCTTCCAGGTTAGTGAGCCTTCAGAAGAGATTAATTACAGCCTTGTGAGAGCTTCTGAAGGAGACAACCCAGCTTTGCTATTTCCAGGTTGCTGACCCACAGAAACTGTGAAATAATAAATTTGTATTGTTTTTAGACTGCTAAGTTTTGGGATAATTTGTTATGCAGCAATAGATAACCAAGCAGATTAGGTAATCTTGCATGAATTTGTCTGTGCATACAACTTGAAAGATAAATTTTTCTGATGTTTCCTAAAGACATTTATTCTTTTTTTGGTAGTGCAGTAATGTACCATTAGAAAAGTATAGTTTCTTCCAAACTAAGTTTTTCTTAACCCTCAAAGGCATCATTACCCAAATCCAAAAATAATTAAAACTTCTTGAAAGCTTTGGCATTTTTTTTAATATAAGGAGATGTTAGAGAAATTATTCCATCACATATTATATGTAAAGGTTAAATATACTTTGATTTATTTATTGTGCTCTGTTGATTTCCCACATATTTTATTTTATTGTTTCTAAAATAAGTTGCTTATGTGTGGAACGTTCCATTTCCTATCTCTTGTAGAGCCTTTTTGATTGTTTATTCTGTTTTTGTTTTTGGCACATCCCGGAGATTATTCTTCGCTACAAAATCTCTCACCTAATTTTATGGCCACTTTTTTTCTTTGTGACACACTATTGTTTTCCTTTGATTTACTAGTATTTTTTTTCACAGTAATATATTAACTTTTCTTCTTTTAATTTTACAAGTAAGACCTGTATTCCAAAAATCAATCAAACAAACACAACATAAAGACCACCAATGCTTTAGGGATTACTATTATACTTCAACAAAATCACCGTAGCACATTTGTGTTACAACACAATAGTAGATCATTTGTAAAAACAAGAAACTCAAGAAGATCTTTTCTTAAGGGAAAAAGAATTGCCTGTAGCTAAAGCTGACAGAATTCAGAAGTCACAAAACCAGCATCCTTAACCTAGAATTTCTGTCTCTAAAGCTCCACGAAAGAAATGGGGGGTCAATATCTTGACTAGGAAGAGAATTATGGGATCAAATAAAGTGTGCTCAGTTTTCAATAGGTGAGGATTGAAAACAGAGGGAGCCTTATTATTTTAATAGTTTTATCCTAGAAAGAAAGCCATTATGTGTCCTTTTCTCCTATTAGTCAGTTGCATTACATCTCTATGTAATTAAATGTTTACTGTAATCTGGCCTAAACCCTTCATCTCATTAGATTCCTGAAAGAAAACACTGTATTTCTTTCCCCCATCACTTAGTAATATATGTCTCCGTGTGTAACTACAACCTAGAGCTTAATTATGTGTCTTCAATGTAATGTGACTCAAACTGTTAATTATTTGTCCTTGTAAGTCCTTACCATCAGATATAGGGAAACAAGAAAGAAACAACAGCAGAATGACTTTTCAATCCTGAACAACAAAAACACTTATTTTCGTTTTTCAAATTATTTCTGCACAGGAACCAGCCCTCAATTTAGCAGATACATCCTACTGTAAATGGTTAACATCCTGATTTCATGCATGTTCAAATGTTAGTTTGAGCCAAATGAAATTGCAAATTTCTTAAGTGAAAAATGGTTTAATAGCAGTAATTTTATATTGCTCAACCTAGCAGGATACTGATTTCCAATTATTCTTTTAAGAAATGTTAACCTACTTTTGGGTTATTGTTCACTTGAAAGGAATATTTGTTTCTCATGTTGTTTTTAAAACCCACTGTACACCTTTGCATATGAGAAGGTTTTACCTTTTTCAAACTCAATTGTAATCATATTTTTCAGCATATGTCCAGACTTGAGACAACACAATATTATATATAACACCAACTAGATTACCTCTTGACCAGGTATGGACTTGCTTCTGGAGTAAGTTTGTATTTGTGTTTCAGTTGTCTACTTATAATTTGCTATGAGAACATAAATCAGCCTTTTAGAGCCAGGACTGAACTTTTCTTGTGATCAGTGAAACATTTGGTCAAGTTGATGTTTTTTTCTTATTGCAGATATAGTATATGCTCACTATAGAAAACTTAGAATATATAATTTGGCCAAATGAAAACAAATTTTTACACAGAGTACATTCATTACTATTCTAATGTATGTTCTTCTAGTTTTTTTCCCTTACATTATGTTTGCATAAATCAATATATGCACATGTATCATATATTTTGTGTGTGTGTACATGTGCAGTTTCATAGAAAAAAATGCATGGTTGATGGACCTATTAACATGTTGTTTTTATGAATTCTTATTATCATAGTATCCTCTATTACTCTGTGTTTATGAACATCTTGAAACAAACACTAACCTATTAATAATTCTCATCCTATTTTAGAAATTTGAGTATTTGTATATTCCTTTAACGCTGGTACAAAAATGTGTGCTTCAATCCATGTAAAATCAAATGTAATGGAAATGAAGCTTTGTCTACTGAGTTAAAGGCAAAATAGAAATTAGCTGGCTATGTAATTCAATAAATAAAATAAAATTAGAAAAAATAAAAGATTTCAGACTAATTTAATTACTTCTCAATGAATGTGAGAATATAATTGCTAAAACTACAATTTATTTTGGACTCGATAAGCCAACGTTTCCCAAAATGCTTCATAAAATGCTATTTCAGTGGATCTTTTTAGGTGTAACAGAAAAAAAGGAGTTCACTAACCAAATAAGTTTGGACTTAATTATCTTAAGTGAAGCAGGTTGTTATTATCTTCGTTGTTTGTTATGGCGTATTTTTTTGTTTGTTCTTAACACAGACCTTCTCAGATCTTTTAATAAGCCAATGTACGTTGTAAATATCCAACAACAGAAAGTAGGATACAATATTTCCCTAAATTTCTGGCCATGGATCTCCTCCGCTCCTTTTATTTAAAAGGTCTGACTAGTATTTCAATGAACAATTCCTGACAAATGCTTGTGTAAAAATATCAGAAACTATTTTCTTTGAACGCTTAGCATGATGTTTCTTTTAGTAGCTTCTACTTAGCGGTCTATGTAGTCTAGACTATAAGCCTTATGCAAATTTTCTAACACAATAGCCTCACATGCCTTTAAACTCTTTAAGTTCAGGACCTTTCCTCCTCTGACTCTTTAGTCTCCAAGGTATTTTGACATCAATTTCTACTGCTTAATCTTAAACTCTGAAGTACTTCTCTCTTATCACCTCTTCTGTCTACTTCTCTCACTTCTTTACTTCGTTGAACAAATTCCCTTTTACTAAACATCACAGTCAGCATTTCAATGCTGACTTTCAAGGCACATTTCAATGAACTTCTTTCTCCCACTTTGGCTTTGTTTATAAATGTAACCAACCAGAACTCTTCTTAAAGTTATTATAATGAACAGCCAAGGCTTAAGGCTCTATGGATCGTCTCTTAGTTATAGCAACTAATTTCTCAATTCTAGCAATGTCTCAAAATCAGCAAATCAGAATCTTTAATCTTTTTTCTGTTCTGATTGTACTAAGTCCCAATGTGCAATTTTATATATTTTTTGTATATATTTATATATAATATAAAATATATACTCAACTAAAACCCAAATTTTTAAACCCTTTTCTACAGATAATATTACTGAGCATCTTTCATATGTTTTCCTTTATAATCCCAATTGCAGCCACCCTTCAGTGCCTCGTTGCCTCCTGTCTGGACTCTTCCAGTAGCATCTGTTCAGTATACACTTCCAGAGTAATAGTCTCAGAAAAGTTGAGATGTTATTGCCAATTTACTGCCTATTCAAATCAAATACAAGCAAAAGCCACATTTATTTATCACTTTTCCCAAATCTGTTTCCTTAAACCAGACTAGACTCCTTAGATCTTGTGCTCATTCATTAATCTTTTTCATTCCTTTGCTTATGCTTTTTCTCTCTCCTTATAACTTTCCAAGTCTTTCATGGTCCAAAATAAGATATTTGACATCATTCATTTACTTTCACATCTGATTGTATCATCATGGGAAATTTGCTTATCCTCTTTTGGCCTCAGTCTTTTTTTTTATCTATATGGTTGAGATGATATATCTGTCTATCTCTCAGAGTTGTAAAACTGAAATGAGATAATGATGGTAAAGTCCCTAGCTAAATATAGATCCTCAAAAATGTTAGGTTCCTTTCCTAACTGATTTTCCCTTCCGTATAGGCCTTTTAAAAATTTATGTCATGTTGCTTTTTATTATAATCACCACTCAATTCTTTTATGACTCTATTCCTTGCTTCCTTAATGAGCTCTTAGAGACTGCACCCCTGTCTTGAATCATACTTCTTTTGTATCCACCACAATGCTTAATATGTGTTATATTCATTGTTAGGATCATCAAATGTTTGTTGAATAGATTTTGCTGAATAAATTATGAAATCTTCTGTTTAATTACAAACCAAAATCCTACAAGTTTAAATTCTGAAAGATTTCATGGGAGCTCCTAATATGTAGATTAAAAAAAAGCCATCTAACTTTTGGTATTTATAAAAGAAAACCATGAGAGAGAGAGAGAGAGAGAGCACGAGGTGGGGTGGGGAGAGAGAGAGAGAGAGAGAGAAAGAAAATCTTATTTTTGAAAAACAAAATGTAAATACAGTTTAAGATGAAATACTGATATGAGAGAGCCGGAAAACTAGTTTTATTCTTTGCCTACAACATCAATCATATGGTAATGCTGGAAGGGAAATACTTTGATGTGCCTCGGTTTCAGCATCTCAAAAATGTAGGTAAATTTGCTTTTAACTCTCTTCTATGTGAGGTATGATAGTAGGGCAATATTATAAATAGAAATATTTTGAGTAAAGTTTCAAAGAACTACTGTATATAAAGTTAGATCATCATTGTATATACTGGAAATATTGTGTAGATGTGTTTCTTCCCAGATTTATAGTATTTGATTTATTCTTTTAATTTGTTCTTATTAGTCATGATTTTATGTTTACATATTATTCACTATACATGATATGATCAACTCTTCCTCCTCTGCCTCTCTTGCTGAATATGCTACCTGAAGTTCAGGCCTATCCACGTTCAGCTTCCTCACTCATCCCTAGCATTGTGTCCATTAAATTTCAGACTAAAACTCAAGATGTCTTTATTATAATTAGAGTACAGTAAACTCAATTATCTGTGATAATGGGTTCCAGGAAGAGCCTATGCAAACAAATTGGTTTGTCACCTTGAGTAAACTCTCCCACACTGTCCCTCGGGAGGGGCAGAAAGGGCAGGGTGAGAGAAACAGGCAGGCTGACTCCTCACAATGACTGAAGCTCCAGAGGGTAGCTAAGTTATTCACAGAGAACTTCTGGAATGTCCCTGGGTTGTTCTCCTCTCAAGGATGAAAAGACTGACAAAACTGAGAGCCTCGAGCAGCAAACATTTGTTGAGTAAATGAGTGAATGAGAGGATTTACTTGGTGTGGCTCCAGTAGAGAAGAGGTCTCTTGTCTCACTTCCATCACAAGCTTGGAGTAAATTAATGCACTCACTGAAAAAAAGAGCGTGGTAGTGTAAACTCTTAGCTAAGGAAGCTATAGTTAGATGGACACATTTCTACCAGGTGTTCTGTAAAATATATTCCCTGCAATAAGGCAACAGACAACAATGAAACATTTTTGAATCAATGCTAAACAAGAAATAATGTTTCTTTAAAGATTGCCCAATATTTATGACATTCAGAAACAATCCCTCTTCTGCTCCTTTGGAAACTACTGCTGATTTTTCTGGAGTAGATACAGAGAAAAACGTAAACTGTTGGTTGCGATAGGTGAGAAGGTACAGGCCTTCTAATTGTGCAATTAGTTGTCAAATGACTGATGTGATTTGAATTCAACCAATAATCTTTCATACTTGTCAGTTCTAGGCATTTTTCTAGTGACTAAAGATGAAAAAATAAACAAGATACTGCACCTGCCCATTTGTTGCTTCTATGGATCTGCGGCATGAGGTATAGAAGAATTTGATCCCAAGCTTTAGCTCTTCTAAGGCCACAGGATACCTCTCTATCAGTTCTGTTGTTCTTTCCCAAAGAAAGAAATGGCACTAAGGTAAATAGTCTTAGAATATTGGAATTGGAACAGCAAGTGTTACATTAACACAGAGACTGTGAGGAATCCACTTTCCTAGAGGCAACTTGTGGAGAGAGAGAGGAGCACTCAGCTGGAAATTTAAAGGCCTGAATCTCAGTCATAAATTCCACCATTAACTATCTATAAAACGTCAACTCTCTGGGGCTCTGTTTACTCTTTTGTAATATGAGAGATTTGGACTACAGGAACTCTTAAATTTGTCTCTGACCCCAACTGCAATAACACTATGCTGAAAGAAAGATGGGATTTCTGGGAAATACATGGATGGCAAACAGTAACAGGACTTGGAGACATTGAATACGAAGATTTGGTAGAGTGAGGAGTCTAAGGAGATTCTGAGGATTTCAATGCGGATAACTGATGTCTGGGTAAGAGCTTTAGAGAGGTTAGTTAACTATTAACTCCTTCAAATTGCAGGCAACATGAGAAGAAAGCAGCAGCCAGGGTGATTCACATGTTTGACAACTGAGCACTGATCGCCTGAGAAAGCTATGACCAACCTTTTTTTTTTCTTTCCCTGACTTGTGTGTTCTTGTTCTACCCATGTGGAAAAATTCCCGTGGCCTAATGCATAAAAAGTAATTACTCAGTTCACATGGAAAAAGCATACACTCTTCAAGCCTCATTTAATTTGTATCTATAAGGAATGATGAATACTAAGCATGTGCTCTATGATTTCAAGATAGTGGGGTAAAGCATAAAGTAGTGACAAGCCATGATCCCAGCTAACAGTGGTATTAAGTACAATAAAGTGGAGACAGAGACTTACAGAGACAGTTTCAGCTGAGCTTCCTTGGTGACGGAGGCCTACACAAAATGACACATCACTGCATCAAGGCTTTCAGTATTTAACTCATATCACATACTCCAATTCCATTAGATACAGAAAGTTGCTTATTTATTTGTGTATGTATGAAAAGTTTGAAATATTTTAAGTTCAAAATGAGTACATAATTTTATCTTTTTATAGCAATTTGGGAATTCCTCACTCTCAATCATTGTAATTGATATTTTGTTTATGATATAATAGCCAGGTAAATTTTTTTCCTATGGTATTTTTGTCACTTGTGTCTCCAACATATTGATTGCTAAAACTATCTTTTAAAAATTGTAACCTCCAGGTAAAGGTCAGATCTGGTCTCTTTCCAATGGTATCATAACTATCATGTAATTCCTTCCATGCCAAAATTCAGTCACAAATTGCCTCCTCTCTAACTCAACTAAAGTGAAGTAAAATTAGAGGAAGATGGTCAACAATAGTTTGCTTCTTTTGAAAATTAGGATCTTGACTACATCATTCTTGATGCTATCTGTTATCAAATATGTATTATAAAATGTGCTATACTTATAACAATGCATATTTGCTCAATAACAGTTTTTGAGGAATAAAAGAAACCCTACATGCTATAGAATTTTTAGCCAACTATTGATTGGCTTTCAAGTATATTTATTATATCACTTTCTTTTTCTGTTTTAACAGGAGTTTAGGTCTAGTCTTCCCCTTAAGAATCCCTAAATTGTTCTAGATCACTTTTGAGCATTGGCCATTATGACTAGCTCATACGTATATAAAATGCTGTTTTACATTATGAATAGTTCCTGAAAATCAGTCAGATATTTTTAACAAATTATCATTTGGTGCCTGATAGATAGTCTTCATGACACATAAATTACTCATACCAACATCTCTTAACTTTGAAAATTCTGTGCTTTATTCTGAGCTACTTGGCAATTTCTCCTACATTTAATTGCATTATCTTCTCTGTAAATAAGCAATCCCAGTGTAACTTTATCTTGATTTATTAGGTTTTATAAAACTTTTAGTTGTTGCCTCAAGTTAAGTATAAACATGTGGTCATCCTCCAAGGAAGAAGGCACGCATCGCTTGTAAAATGTGTATTATATTTCATTTCATAGCTCTATTTTTGTCCTTTTTCTACACACAAATTTTTTATTTCAATCCTGGATTGTAGTAAAATATTTTAAGTGAATTTTTATGACATAGTACTAATCGTATAAATATCCAAATGAAATGACAATGGGATGAGCAGATAGACACTCTGTAAATGATCCCAAAAAACTGACAGCAAAAGCTACAGCATAACCTACTCTTCAAACTGCTGAGCATTTAAATTATTTTGACATAAACAGAATGATACATGGTCTTTCATTAACATATTAAAAAGTAATAAAATCAAGAAAATATTGTAGTAATAATAGTTATCATCATAATAAAAGCCTACTCTATGCCAGGTGTGATGCTAGGTAGTTTCCATGCTATATCTCTTCTCCTTCAAGCATTCCAAAAAGTCAGATATTATTATCTCAATTTTCCAGTTGAGGAAATTCAGGCACAGAATGGTTGAATAATTTGACTAAAATCATACAGGTAACAAAGGCTGGAACCCAAATGTGAACTGAATCTATCCGGCTTCTTGAAGGAGAACTGTTTTCGCTATTTTGTAGAAGAAATCACATTTAATTTGAGCCAAGAAAACACAACACTTTTGGACAGATTATTCTTCTTAATATACTAGTCTTCTTAATGTCATACGTGAGGAAAAGAGTATGAAAGACATCAACAATATTTGCAGTACTCATATTGATACCGCCTCAAGACAAGGTTGACATGAGGGAAGCCATATTGTAGAAAAGAAGCCCTGTTGTAACTTTGAATGACCTCTGACAAACTAACCCAGCCTGATATGCACCCTCCAGGAGATCTAACTGCTCTGTAGATTTTACAATCCCTGCTTGTGCATGTACCTCCCAGCTGCAATAAGATGATAATTGCTTGAGTTCCTTAGGAATGTGATGACCCCCGAACAGAGAATCTATGCTGATAGCCATCATCAGTGAAAACTGAAAGGTCCAGTGTGGCACTCCCAGTCTGTGACACCAGAAGGTCAACATTCCTAACCCCCTCCCCTATAACCCATCAGCCTATATAACTGCTGTAAGATTTAGTGCCCCCTTCCAAGTCTTGGCTATTGTGAATAACGCTGCAATGAACACAGGGGTGCATGTACCTTTACAAATTGGTGTTTTCAAGTTCTTTGGATAAATACCCAACAGTGGAATATGGTAGTTCTATCCTTGATTTTTTGAGGAATCTCCATACTGTTTTCCATAGTGGCTGCACCAGTTTGCACTCCCACCAGCAGTGTATGAGAGTTCCCTTCTCTCCACATCCTCTCCAACACATGTTGTTTCCTGTCTTGTTAATTATAGCCATTCCGACAGGCGTGAGGTGACCTAAGTGCCCATCAAGGGACGAATGGATAAAGAAGATGTGGTATATATACACAATGGAATACTACTCAGCCATAAGAAACGATGAAATCCAGCCATTTGTAACAACATGGATGGACATTGAGGGTATAATGCAAAGTGAAACAAGTCAGAGGGAGAAGGTCAAATACCATATGATTTCCTTCATTAAGTAGTAGATAATAACAACAGTAAACAAACACATAGGGACAGAGATTGGATTGGTGGTTACCAGAGGGGAAGGGGGGAGGGAGGAGGGTGAAAGGGATAATTCGGTACATGTGTGTGGTGATGGGTTGTAATTAGTATTTTGGTGGTGAACATGATGTAATCTATGCAGAAATAGAAGTATAAGGATGTACACCTGAAATTTTTACAATGTTATAAATCAATGTTACTGCAATAAACAAAAAATTAAAAAAAAAAAAGATTTAGTGCCCCCTTAAGATTTTTTTTTTCAGACATTAGTCAGCCATCTTTCCTCTTGCTAGCAAGCTGTAATAAAAAAGTCCTTCTCCTCCTATCACCTTGCCTCTTGACTATTGGCATGTCTTGCAGCGAGCAGAAGGCCCCACGTTTGGGCGGTAACAATATGACAGCAGTAGTCCCCATAATAGCCTAATTTCTTCTATCATTTTCACCTCTGATTAAGCGCTACCTGGAAATGAAAGAATAAATGTCCTTTCTTGGGCAACTGCAGTCTCTGGAGCAGCCTGGTATTAAGTTTCTGTTTCCAGATTGCCTTTGGCTTCAGATCCTAGAATCTTTTATGGTCTTTTCAAAGCTGATGACCTCTCTTGGTCATCTCGAGAATGCTTGCTCTTCACATCCTTTCTTTTTAGCTTGGTAAAGTCTGTAGTTACTCACCAGCTCCGCTAGAACTAATAAACCATGCTTAAATGCCATTGCTTTAGAATCATTTGGGTAGATATTTAAAAACACAAAAGTTGGGGCCACAGTCCAGACTTCCTCAATCAAATTCTCCAGGGTGAAGTTCAGGAATCTGTATTTTTAATGAGCACTCTTTGTGATTCTGTTGTGGAGACAGGTTTGGAAATTACCACAGAAAGGCTCATGGTGCAGGATGGTCTAAAAGTTAAATCTCCAACCCAGAGCAGTTTCCTCCCTAGTCTGTCCTACTTCTGAATTATAAATTCCAGTTAGCATCACCACTCCCCATCCCCAGTGAAGCTGCTGTTCCTCTCAGCATTTGACATTTGTGCATTTTACTGGAAGATGACCTCAGCAGTGGGTGGTGTGGGTGGATGCTGAAAAAGGGGTATAGACCCTTCCTGTCCATCTTTGGGCTTTTTCCCTTTAAGGTAGTTTAGTTTTTTGGCCAATGATCTACAATTGAAAAGCAGAAAAACACCTATGTCAAACACCTCCACTTACTAGAGGAGAGTGACTCATGAAAATTTCACATACAGAAAAGGTGATGCTAAGAAACATTTTTAAAATCTTAGTTTCAGTTCTCAAAAGGTATAAAACTTTTTCTATTCTCTCGTCTAGGGCATAAAAATGCTACTTAGAGTGGGAAAAAAAAACTTTAAAAATAAGATTTGGAATAGAAAAACCTTGTCTTGAATGTGCATCTACATGAGTGCTAGCATATTTGTGCTGAGTGACAGACAGTAAGGATATAAACTTTCCAAGATACTTACATTATAATAAGGAAAGAATTAATTTATAGGAAGGGAAACAGGTAGCTTATTTTAAATTTAGTATGTAAGCATATTTTCCTCAAGGATAGAAGTTCCACTTTTCTTTCATGACTTACAATAATAATACTTAACATTTATAGAACAACTCTCCTGTCCCAGGCTCTGTGCTAGCACTGTAGTTACATATTTAATTTTATTAACACATTTTGGCAAATACAGGGTGCTAATCTCTGTTAGACACTGGAGCAATATAAAAATAAAGAATACATGTTACTTTCCTCTCCACCTCTATTTCCAGCAAGTTTTTCTGTCCTGGAAACACAAATGATGTTCTTTTTTCCTGGCCATATATTGTTTAGCTAACATAGCCATGACTCTTTCATCTATCAAGGCCCACCCTTCCTAATTTGGAAAGAAATGAGATAAGAGTGAAAATGTTGGGAGAGACAGTTTTGAGTTTTAACTCCCTCTTTTTTCAGTTAGTGGGCTACTTTAACTTAACCTTGTGTAGCCTCTTCCAGAGATAAAACAAAGAGAATTGAGCCAAGAACAATAAGCAAATATCTAATATATAGTATGCATGTACCAAATCCATTGAATGCATTACCTTATATAATTTAACCAAGCCAAGAAGGACTACAAGGATTATCTAATTTAATTTTTTAACTTTTTCTTTTTTTGTGTGTGAGGAAGATGGGCCCTGAGCTAATATCTGCCAATCCTCCTCTCTCTCTTTTTTTTTTTTTTGCTGAGGAAGACTGGCCCTGGGCTAACATCCATGCCCATCTTCCTCCACTTTACATGGGATGCTGCCACAGCATGGCTTGACAAGCGGTGCATTAGTGTGTGCCCCAGATCTGAACCGGGAACCCCAGGCCACCGCAGCGGAGCGCGCGCATTTAACCCCTTGCGCCACCAGGCCGGCCCCTCTTTTTCT